>NC_090187.1:7177197-7279697 GCF_024679245.1 Pseudorasbora parva
TGGGTAGGTTTAGGGGCAGGGGCAGTGTAAGGGGATAGAAAATACGGTTTGTACAGTATAAAAACCATTACGCCTGTGGAATGTCCCCACAATTCACAAAAACAAACGTGTGTGTGATAAGCAGAGTGTATGCGTGTGTTGTGCATGCGCCCTTTGAATAACACAAAAAACTGCTGCGCTATTGACTTTAGATCAACGGGACAGTCAATTTTCAGCTGCTCAAACACACCAACAATGCGCCTGAACACACCTTTTTTTCAGACCAGCACACCCATGAGTGAAGAGATGGGTGCAAGTTCATTTGCCATTTAAAAAAATAGCACTGAACGTGAAAATGATAACTGCGTTGGGCTGAAACTAGCAAAAAACAACAACACTTGCATCGTGCCTGTGTGCCATTGTGCTGGGCAAAGTGTTATGTTATGTGTTTTAAGAAAAGAGAAAGACTTTATTTCTGTTAAAGGTTTTTGTGGTTGTCACTGAGCTGAAGAGTAGAGCTCATGTTGTGAGTGGCTAATTGAAAGTATATACTGAAAATATGAGTGCTAATGCCAGTGACAAATAATAACTTGTTTATGAAATTTGCATGCAAGTGACAATTGTCATGTGCTATAAGTTAACATTAATTTTGAACTGATATAGATCAGACTAATTGTTTCCAGATTTGTCCCAAAGCATTTGTTTTTGAGTGAAAAGTCAATAAAAGTCAAAGCATTACCAACACACTTAGATTAGGTCCAAACTCACAGATAGAGTATATAAAATAAAGGCTTTTCAGAAGCGCACATGGCCATCATAATGGTTCCTCATTCTGAACTGACATGTTGGTATGAGAAACAGAGACTGCAGGACCAGAGGGGAATCTCTGTAGCCGGCTTCACTTCCCAGCATGGCTCCGGCCTTTTTAAGTCTCTTACTGCTGTGCCTGACCCCCTCCAAACTCTTTTGTATGAAGACCCCTGCTCGCTGTGGACTGCCGCTTTCTGGCCTTTCACATGAGACTGTGTCAAATTATTCCCCTCGAACACCCCCTCCTCGGAGCAGTAGCTCTCTCTTTCTCACGTGCACGTACAAACTCCCACCAGCCCAACACACAAAGCAAGAGAAAAGAACAGCAAAAGAGAGGTAATGAACTAGAGGAGGAACGATTTCCGTCCTGAACAGAGATATGTAACATACATAGCCAGTGTGTGGAAACTTCTGCAATCTGTTCTCCAGGAGTCTGGCACATGCTAACACCTTTGATTTAATTCCAGGACCTGTTGAATCCATGCAGCCCAATACAGAGGCCTTTAGAGCCAGCGCAGGGCTCACGGAGGGCATGCTGCTCTTGGCTTGGGCTGAGCTTTTTTCCTTGACAAAATCCCATTCAAGAAGACGAAAAGCTCAATGTGCCGAGCTACAGAGAGGTGAGAGGAATGGAACTGTTGGGGCAAAGGCTGATAATATGGGCTGGAAATCATTTTAAAATCAGATCCAGAAGCACAATGTGTGAGGATAATTAAAGCTACATTCTTAAAAATAATGGTTCCATTTGGGTGTTTTCTTAGCAATGCCATAGAAGGAACATTTTAGTGATTTGTGGGGACAAAATGGGCAATTATGGCCATCGATATTAAAAAGCCAATAGGCTACTGACATAACTCATTTGTTTTTAAATAAGAAAACTGTTATTTTAAATTAATATTTCGCAATATTACAGTTTTAGTTTACTTTTGACTTAATAAATGCAGCCTTGACAAGTATAAGACACTTCTTTCAAAACTATATTAGTTATTCCAAACTTTTGACTGGTAGTGCACACCGATCAGGCATCATATTATGACAGGTGAAGTTAATAAGACTCTTCCTCACAGCATCTGTTAGTGGGTGGGACATATTAGGCAGCAAGTGAACATTTTGTCCTCAAAGTTGATGTTTTAGGAGCATGAGAAATGGGCAGGTGTAAAGATTCGAGTGAGTTTGACAAGGGTCAAATTGTAATGGTTAGAGGACTGGGTCAAAATATCTCCAAAACTGCAGCTTTTGTGGGGTGTTCCCAGTCTGCAGTGGTCAGTATCTATCAAAAGTGGTCCAGGAACAGTGGTGAACCGGCGACAGGGTCATGGGCGGCTAAGGCTCATTGATGCACGTGGGGAGCGAAGGCTGGCCCGTGTGGTCTGATCAAACAGACGAGCTTTAGTTAGTAATTGCTCAAGAAGTTAATGCTGGTTCTGATTAAAAAAAAAGGGTGTCAGAATACACAGTGCATCACAGTTTTTTGTGTATGGGACTGCATAGCCGCAGACCAGTCAGCGTGCCCATACTGACCCCTGTTCACTGGCGAAAGCGCCAACAGTGGGCAAATGAGCATCAGAACTAGACCACGGAGCAATACTGGAGAATAATAATGCTTATTTTCTCTATCACTACCTCAAATAAGCACTATACTGTACCACATTTTGTTTTATATGTTTATATAGTTATATAGTTTGTTTTGAAAACTATTTCCTTCTGAATGCACATATAGATCTTTTTTCAATTCAAATGTATAATATGCATTAACATTCAGGTTAAATAAAAAAAATCTATATTATTATAAAAAAAAAAAAAAAACATTTATTATAATTTTTTTTAAAAATGTGAGGATTGATCTGGTCATCCCCAGTTCAACACTCACAGCGTGGGGTGAGTTACATGCCAAATCTTAAAGGGTTAGTTCACCCAAAAATGAAAATTCTGTCATTAATTACAAACTTTGTTGGACACCCGTAAGACCTCCGTTCATCTTCGGAACACAAATGAAGATATTTTTGTTTAAATCCGATGGCTCAGAAAGGCCTTCGCTGACACCAATGTCATTTCCTATCCCAAGACCCATAAAGGCACTAAATATGTCATTACAAAGCCCATCTCACTACAGTGGCTCTACAATTTATAAAGCGACGAGAATAGTTTTTGTGTGCAAAAAGAACGAAATAAATCAATTCGGGTCAATAACGGGTCAATTTCAAAACAAAGTTTCAAATGGTTATGCATCAGCGTATTGACTCATGATTCGGATCATGTGTTAAACTGCCAAACTGCTGAAATCATGAATTGATTCGCTGATGCATAACGGTTCAAAACTTTGTTTTGATTTTTGTCTTGAGAGAGGAAATGACATTGGTGTCAATGAAGGCCTGCCTGAGCCATCGGATTTCAACAAAAATATCTTAATTTGTGTTCTGAAGATGAACGGAGGTCTTACGGGTGTCAAACGACTAAGGTAAGTAATTATTGACAGAATTTTTGGGTGAACTAACCCTTTAATACTAACAATTCAATATAGGTATGAACAATAATAATAGTGGTGCAACCACCACTAAAAAGTTCAAAAGATTTGATCATTATTTCACAAAATGTATTGACAACAGCTGTAAATCTGTTTCAAATAAAAAACTAAAGGGAGAAAAGCAGGGAGCTGGGGGCATGTTGGCATGTCCAGATCCTCTCAAGCAGAATAAAAAGCAGCAGTTGTCAGATAAGAGGGTCTTCACAGTCCAACAGCTCTCTCTCTCTCTCTCTCTCTCTCTCTTTCTCTCTCTCTCTCTCTCTCTCTCTCTCTCTCTCTCTCTCTCTCTCTCTCTCTCTCTCTCTCTCTCTCTCTCTCTCTCTCTCTCTCTCTCGTCAGGAATCTATAGGCTGCTCAGCTCGGTCAATACCACAAACAGTATTTCTCAGCAGACCTATGAGGAATTGAATCACACCTTACACTGGAAAGGGCTGTCAGAAGGCACCTGCTGTCCTCCACTCTGGGTGGGCCGTCCCATAACCTAGTCCAATTATTGCATATGCAAAGATAATTATGTTATTTACACATGTCCATGCACAAAACAGATGACTGTTTCACGTTTTCATGATTTATGGGGATTTTCCATAGACATAATGCTTTTTATGCTGTACAAACTGTATCTTCTATCCCTCACTATTTTTATAATCTATGATTTATAAGCTGTATTCCTCATGGGGACAAAAAAAAAAGTCCCCACAAGGACAAGGATTTTGGATATTGCATCTTGCGGGGATCTTGTGGCCCCATAGGCCACAGGCCACACATACAAGCTAACCAGCCATTACTCCCACACCTGACCCCCCCCCCCCCCCCAAACACACACACACACAAAATAGTCCCAGCCAAACAACATAAGCTACGTCCTACGATCCTGAGCCCAGAAAATAATCCACAGGATGTAGCTACTCAAACAAGGCACAAACACACTCATTTTAACAGGCGTTATAAAAGCAAATGCAATAGTCGCATGCTGTTCTTAATCCATTTTATGCTCTTTTAAAACTCTGTCCTTTTTTGTAGCTGTCCTTGTTGGTGAATGAATGAGGAATGCGCTCTGTACAAATATATCACATTCTTCCTGAAAACTCCTGCATTGCTGAGGATTATGAAGGCATGCAAACAGGGACACCACCTGCCAATCGCAACAACATCTGTCTGAGTAATGCTCAGTAACACTTCACCGGTTTAGAGCAATGGAAAAAGATATGAAAATAATTCATTCAATTAGCCCTACATGCAAACTGACAGATCAGTGAAATTTTAAAACATTTAGTTGCATGACAAAATAAATAAATAGTACTTGTGAGCAATGTTCTGTTTTTATTTGGTTATGTGTGCTTGACTGTAAGGATTATTCTGTTCTAGACTAAATAAAATGTTTATTACAATTCTGATTCCTGTTTCATAACGCAAATACAATTCAGGTATATAACTGTAATTTGAAAGATTTTCTCAATTCAATTTAAAAGGGCGCACAATTCAGACAAATAAATTGAAACCTTTGTGTGTATGATTAAAAAAAGAAACAGAAATTAATACTTTTATTCACAAGATTTCTAATTATTAAATACATTTATACATTTCATACATTTAGAAAGTAGTATTCATAAGCATTTTTAATTAAAATGCATTTAAATACTGTTCAATGAACTTTCTAATATAATAGAATCCAAAAATATATAAAGCATCACAATCATGTGTTTTCAACATTAATAATAAGAAATGTTTCTTGAGCAGCAAATCATATTAAAATTATTAGAAAGAGTAATGACATTAAAATTTTACAAATAGGAAACTTCAAAACAATATTTGTAATAATATTTCACACAGTATTACATTTTTCTCTCTATTTTTACACTGTAAAAAATTATTTAGAAAAAAAGTTACCTGGTTGCCTTAAAATTTTGAGTTCATTGAAATTAAAATTTTGAGTTAATACAATGAACATTTTTTGAGATTCGACAACCTTTATTAAAATATTAATAAAAAGATTTTGTAAGCATATTGGGTATTTGTGTGTGTTTTATTTCTGATGACGCAGTGAAACATGCCAAATAGTGCTATTTTCATGATTTATCAATTTTTGTATGTGGTTCAGATACAAAAATATTTTGAGTTTCTACTTATTAAACTAATTTCCTTCATTGTATCAACCCAAATTTTTAATTTCAATAAACTCAAAATTTTAAGGCAACCAGGTTACTTACTTTTTTAAGTTAAACCAACAAAAACAACAATTTTTTTACAGTGTATGTACTTTACAAAAGTGAATTTTTTAAGTACAAAATAATTTTTATGTAAAAAATAATTTTTAGTCAGACAAATGCTGGGATAGTAGGGGTGCAGTTCTGCAGTATAGGCCAGGCATGTTTCTAATAGTCGTTAAGTACACACACACACACACACACACACACACACACACACACACACACACACACACACTAGGGCAACCCCCTGCATACTGAAGCTCTGCCCTGCTGCTGCTGTAGGGCTGGAACATTCCTGCTCTGACGAGCTGCTGAGCAATATGATCCCCTCTCTCTCTCCGTGTGTGTAGAAAAAGACAGTAGTAGTAGCCTAGTAGAGAGAGAGAGAGAGAGAGAGAGAGAGAGAGAGAGAGAGAGAGAGAGAGAGAGAGAGAGAGAGAGAGAGAGAGAGAGAGAGAGAAAAGACATAGTGAAACAGTTAGACGAGTAGGGTTCACTTACTACGAACTTCACCGGGACCTGAAGGTTTGAGTGCATACTTTGACTCTGCGCGTTCACGCGTCTGCAAGTCCTGGACAGAAAGCAAGCGAAACGGCATATCGTTACTCTTTCCCCCCAGTTGTTTTGCACTTTGCGCCCGCGTCTAATGGAGGGCCCTGTACGGATCTGCCATCAAGAGAATGTTTTTCACTGCTAGTGTGTCCGGCTGCCCGCAGCTTTTGCTCTCCTGTAAAAGGTAAGACAATTTGGGGAGTCTTCACACAACGCCACGGACATGCAGAAGAGCTTCCGCTAAAGTGTTTAACAGACAGTGCGAAGAGTTCATGTGTATTCTCTTATTTACGCTGCACGCAGCTGCAAAACACCATAGATGATGATGAGAGTGTAAAGTGCTAAATATTATTTTTGTTCTGGAATGCGTGGAGATTATTTTCCCCTCAGAACGCGCAGACGGGAAAATTTTACACGCGCAGTTTTACACCAAACTCGACTTCACTGTATGTGTACATGTCAAAATGTAATGTATAGTTAGCCTATGAGTAGCCTACCAAGTGAACAGGTTTTGTGTCGGCACACATAAACAACTCTCTTTCCAAAATGTAAAGATTGTACAAACAACGTTTAAAGTGTAGAAATCAGGTTTCAAGAGTTAAAACAAACTATTTGAGTGTTGCAGGATGTACTACAGAAGAGTACACCGCGAAACAAAGTTTAAAGACATGAAACAAGTATTTGTATAGGGTAAATTGTAATTATAAATGATGTAGAAACAAAAATGTAAAAGAAAGAAAGTTTGACGATTATAAACAAGGTTAAATAATTTAAAACAAAGTTTGAAGTGTATAAACCAAGTTTTGAGTTTAAATACAAGTTTACAGTGTTGGCTACATTTAAAATATTCTATGATAGAAATACATAAACCCCCTTTTTCCTGAGTGTAAAGTTTCTAGAGTGAGATTGTTCAAACTGTTCCTGTGTAAAAGTGGCAAGTGTAAGAAACGTTCTGTCCCATCAATGAAACCACTTCAGTTTCCCTTTGTTGACTTTAATTTCTTTTCTGACAGTGACTTTAATCATTACTGTAACCATATGAACACAACATGATGTTCTTGTTGGCCTTGGAGGTGATTTATTATGTAAATATGAAAACATGATACTAATGGAACAGTTTACTTCTGTGACTAGTGTTTAGTTTGTATTGTTAGTGTGGCCATAAGGTCTTGTGTGTTTTAAGGGAAGGTTTGGCTGTCTAATGCGTAAATAAAACTAGTGTGCATAATGTAGTGTGCTTAATGTAACACTGCTTTTTGTTGGCGTTCCTCTGAAGTGTCTAAGTTGACATCCACCTTATGTAATGAATGTATTTCTAATTGTACATTTTTATTAAAATGGGAAGAAGGTCATTTATTCACTCTGCGCTTGATTTGAGATATTTCTTGATGAAAACAAACCCCACAATATATATCATTCAGACCCCAAACACTCGGCTCTTTGAAATGAGATACCTGTGAGACAGAACCAATGGGTTTGTTTCTGGAAAATAAATAGCAGTAGAACGAAAGACAATAAAATAGAAAAAGGAATAGAGAATTCACAGAATTTGTTATTTTAGAGTTAAATTTTAAACGTAACTGACTTAATTTCCAATGGTTCAATTTCTGTATGTGCAGATAAAATGTTTTTAAACTATGCCACATCAGATTGAAATATGCGTATTTGTTGTAAAATGAAAACATAGTATTTTTAAAGAGACAAACTTAAAAGTGATTTAAGTAAATATTAAATGTCTCATAATAGATTGTCTTATATTTGTCATTGTCATATCTTTGGAATATTAATTTTGACTACGTAGGCTTTTGTAGATTATTTGAAGAAAAAAAGAAAGGTTGTTTATTTGCATGCTGATGTTTATGATTCCGAGAGCAGATAGAGGTTTGTATCTCTGTATTGTTCCTCCTGTGGGCGTAATGACTCTTTTGATCTTCTGCTTCTAAAGAGGCGTAAATGGATGCCTACATGTGGCATGTGAGTGGCTTTTGTGTGATCAAGAGAGGTTAGGACAACATGACTGCTGGGTAACAAAGCCCTCATGCTTTCTGCCCGGGAGAGAAAGAGACCGAGAGATCGTCTCAAGATACCAACACAATAAAAGATTTAAAAAGTGCTTTCCAGGAAAAGGCAAGTGTAATGAATTAACGTAAATTTGCTACATTCACAGCCTTTTACCAAACCATGCATTGGGCTGAAAATTGCTGTGCAGTTACGTTGCGGTATTTTATGGGACATGTGAAAAGCATAGCGAATTAAGGGATGAGAGGACAGCGGAGTGAACTTTTATCATGTCTTTATTTGTGTCCAGGCAGGAATGTTAAGCTTGGTCGTGTATAATCCAGCTTGTTCTATTTCACCTGTTAGCTCTTTTTTTTTTTGATGATCTTCTTTGAATAACGTATGGTGAGAAAGACAACTGTGCTGATGGGTTAAACATATGCTTATCATCTAATCATAAGCATAATCACGACACAATAAAATCTCACGCCGCACAGTTGGAGCTGTCTAAATTGTTTCCTGTCGCTCTGGTTAGAGATAAAACAATGTTTAGAGTCCATAACCGCAAATATAGAGCTTGAGTTGTTGTGTTGTATATGTATTGCTGTGGTAGTTTTGTTGTTTCAATCATATTTTTGGTTTGTTCTCAATTTCATTGTGACTGTACAGTTCAAGATGTCACTATCTCCTTCGTTTTGGGAAATATAGTTTTTCACATTTTCTGTCATCCGAGCTAATAGAAATGTAATAACTAACTTGTTCAGTATCTTGACAATGGGTCAGCTGTTTGACTTTTACAGTAAAGACTTAAAATAATAGAATAAAACAGTAAAGACGTAAAGACAAAATGCTACGTCATCAATTGCACACACAGCTTTACAGCCACGTGAGCTGAAATAATAATTAAACATTACGAAGTATTCAAAATTAGTTGATTTATTCTAGGGAATCAGTTTGTTCACATAATGTCAGTGAACACATTTAATTTGAGTCCCTGCATTTTAGAACTTTTTCCCCCCTTTTCATTATCTGTTAAAAGTTTAATGTGGTCTCTCTTTTTAAATAACCCTTACTGTTTTGTTGCCAGAAAAACAGTTCTGATAAAATAAATGCATATATACTCTAGACTAGTTTGTATATATTTATAAAAGATAATGCCGCTGTATGTACAAGTAGGCCTATTACTAGGAAATCTTTGAATACCTTCATGGTTATGTTTCTTCATCCCTGTTATTTTTTTTTTTATCAGCTTAAAAAGAGAAGGATGAAAAGGAAGTTTTCCGGTCCTCTTCGTCTGTCACATTTGATCGTTTAAAGATAGTGTTTATTAAGATCCCACATCTCAGACGAGATCTCCATTTTCTGGCTGGTACTAGAATGATGCCCGTATGCCTTCACTGTTTCAAACAGACTTTTCTTACATAGGGGTTGCACTTAGAATCTAGAAGAGTTGATGTTCCAGAAAGTATCATCCTGAATATTTCTCATTGATTCTTTGGGCCACAGGTGGGCACCTTCAGAGAACCCATGCTCAGAGAATCTCAGTCGGAGTTCTGCCCTTCTGCAAAATGAATACGCATTTCCTGTTAACTCATCCTTCTTTAGTTGGAGGATTACTATTCTTAGGTCACTTAACTTAGCATTTTTTTTCGTAGATCGTTTGAATAAAGACATACTCATCTTTAGTTGCTTTTGCTTCCCCAATTTGTTTCTCTAGAGGTTTGTGATCAAAGGCCTCTTAGCTTCCTAATTTAAGGACTTGATGACATTTTGTGATTGTAAAGTCATGACCCATCAGTGTTCCTTTGCTAATTATGAGCTTTTATAAATCATTAGAAGGGCATCGGTTATCCAGTGCAGACTGGAGCTAAACGCTGCAGTTCTATTTAGAGCGCTAGAATAATGTTTGGCCATTTAGAGAGTTCTGAGTAATGATAAACACATGGGGCTGTTGAAAAGGTATGCTAAGTGGGCAATTTAAATGTAAGCATGTGTAATGATTCGGACCTAGTGATGGCCTTTCCAGTCATTGTGGTGGTCTGTCGTATTTTGTCACAGTTTATGGGTTGGAAACTCGGCTTTAGATCAATACATGGGCAAGCACAAACCTTGTCTTAGTAAGGACTGTGGTTGTTGTGAGAGAGAAAAGTGGATTGAGGAATCAGATGAAGTTTTTTTTTTTTCTTTTTAGCTCCATCTGTGTGTGTTTGGGCTGTGGGCAGGATAGAATGTAAGTAGCTTTGAGGGACAGTCCGAGCGTGTTGGCTTGGGAGACTTGAACGAAAGAGAGAAAGTTGGAGTGTCAGTAAGGGGGCACTCGGGCTGTTTTTAGAGAGTCATCCTCTGCCCTGCCTCTGTTGCCCAACAGATGTTAGGCCGTTTTTTTTTTTACCCCCACCCCGGGTAGGGAGGGATGAAAGGGATTTCGTAGGCTTGTGTTGTTGAAGGTTTATTTAGCTTCGGGCCATGAACTTTGCTCTCAGCGCCATTCTGAGATTAGCTGTTGGTCATAGATGGTGAGATGAAATTATTTATTTTCACATGGGGTTGGGAATTGAAAATCGATTCCAATTCTGGACTCTAATTCTTAAGGTCAGGAATTCGATTCTTGTGTGTGTATTTTAATATGACTACACACATCCAAATAGCGCTCGCAGAAAAAGTGATTTAATATGATTTCATACCATTCACGTGCAAGAAGACCTGTTCAACTTTGTCTGTGCTGTTTCTGTTTCTGTGCTCTGTTAAATATCCTCATAAATATAGTTGATTAAAACTCATGTGTAACATTATATTGGATTTATGCATCTCTTAAAGTGACAGCAGCCTAATATTGCTGCTACCATCTCTATAATACCGTTAATCAAACAACAAAAGACAAAAAGAGAAATGACTTGCTGTTCTTGACTGTATAACTTTTGTAAATATATTTGTAATGTATACTGTATATTTTATTAATAAAGTGCAGTGTTCCAGTTTCTGTACCTAAATACCTAAAAATCTTAAAACACTGCTTATTTCAATCATATCTTAGTTCAGTTGTATTTATTTGTGTGATTGCTATTTTTTTATATGTTCTTTTTTTCATATGTTCTTATGTGTTCACTTGTCTTTAATGCTTGAAATGTATATTAGTTCGGCTAGTTGTTTTTTGCTATGGTAGCCTGTTCATTTTTGTTCATGATATTCAGACAGCTACAATTAAATAATTTGCAATAAGACTTTGAATAAATGTGTTATTTTTTATTTGTTTACCTTATTGGAATTAAAATTAGGAATATCTAAGAATAAGAGATTGGAGATTGGATTAAGCAGAATTGGAATCGGAATCAGAATCATTAAAATTCAAACAATACCCAACCCTAGTTTCACATAGGGCTCTAATTTGTATATATTTTAACATTGGTAACCAAAATACACTGTGTTGCAAGTTATTGTGAGTATGGTGGATATTCTATATATTTCCTTGCCCTCATTCCATGCAGACAGGACATATGTGGTCATGCGTTGTGGCAAGCATACCGTCACACTGCATACTTAATTAGCCCCATTCTGATTAGAGGAACCACCAAACAAATTTGAGGTTTTTTTTAATTGCCACTGTGACGTCTGACTTCGAATAGGATAAAGGATGTTTCATAGAGTTGGAAGATTTCATGATGGTACATTACACATACCATAACTGTAGTGATACTGAGTTGGTCCATGACCCGGAATAATTGCCTTTAATCCCCGAAGTCCAGGTCTCATTAGTTGGGGTTAGCTGACAGCCGCCATCCTTTCTGGAGTGCCGTAGGAACTGGAGAAGGATTACGGCTGGCTGCTAAAGCTTTGCTGTGATTTAAGGCCCTGGTAGTGGTGATGGATACCATCCAGCAGTTATGTACATCAGATGAATGTTATATTGCACAGGTTTTGCTTCTCGCTCAACAGATTGTAACAGATTAGAGCAAGTTTTGCTCTAAAAAGATGATTCTAACACATTGGAATTCATTAAACGCCAAGGTCGTCTCCCACTGGTCTGAAGCAACAATAAGAATTTGTTTCTCGTGATTCATTGCCCATCATAGTTTTAATGTCCTTGGAGTTAAACAGAAAATGTAGACCCATCCCTACTCCCTAGATTTCATGTATAATTAATTGTCATACTCAACAGAAAAGATATACTTTCTGCTCATCTATGAATATTTTCTCTTCAACTTTGTCACTACACCTTTGCTTTACTGCAAAGACAGAAATAAAATAATTAGGAGTTTTATTGAGAGCAAGAACTAGTAAATGGCGGGTGCAGTCTATTCCAATTGTTTAATAACTTTCAGAGCGCTTTTGTACTTTGACCCGAAGTTAACAACCCAATTGTACAGGAAGTTTACTCCTGTGACAGGTGTTGTCATTTTAAACAAATTATGTCTCATTGTGTGTGGTAGGTGTGTGTGTTTTTCATTAAAGAATGACTATATTTTCTCTAATTGGATCTTATTTTAACAGATTGTTGAGTTTGTGACATCTGACATTAATTTAACAACTTTATTTAGTGACATTTCCAAGCATAGTTGCTATACCTTTACAAAAGGAGACAGCTCTGTTTTGTTTAAGAAGCCTTTAGTGTCTTTTCAGGTTAGTTGGACTGGTATTTCTTATTAGAAAAAAAGTAATAAATTCAACAATCATATCGCAAGCATATTGTAGGCTACTTATTGAGAATAATTAATTTCTCAGGACGTTGCATTATTTAATAATCCACTAATTGACTTTTCCAATATTTGAGACAGAAAATCCTCACCAGTGGCAATGCTTGAGAATTTCTAAACTCCACCCACTACTGATAGTTCCCACATTTTAAAAACACCGGAGAGTCCTGACCTTGTGCAGATGTAGGAGGGTTTTTCTGCATCCTCAGCACCTTCCTGTTTTTAAAATTAATTTCTCTGATACTTCCTGAACTGATCCTTCTTCACCAGCTCCTGTTCTCAGTCCAGCCCCGAGAAAAATCAGAACTCTTTCTTGATTTTTTTTCTCCCCAACTTGTTTAGGACCAGCCCAGCTACACCGCAACTTTCTATTTCAGCTCTCTTCTGCAGCCTATAAGCAACATCTGACATGGGTTTTCTCTACAGCCCAAGTCAGGCAACAGATCAGCAGGACTATATTAAGGCAAAAGCGGCCGCGGCTGGCTCCCCCTTGCTCCTGACAAACAGACTGTTTGTTTGGAAGGTCTGCATAACTGGCGGATCAGAGCCTAAGCTACTGTGGGTACTACTACTACTGTAGTTGCCTGTGGTTGCAAGTGCCATTTTGAGCTTTGCAATGTGGGAAGAGGCAGCCCCTCTGGGGAATGGAGTTAAATGGTCATTCATAGTATTTTTGAACTGCTTCAAGAAACAGGAATTAATTACAGGGTTAGCCCAAAGAAGGCTCTGCATTGTTACTCCTCTGACCCATCTCTTTAGAACAGCCCAGATTAGATTAAGATACAGGATGGGAGACGCATAATATTTATGATTCTGAGACAGACAAGCTTCCTGGTCTGTGTCCGTAAAACCTAATCCATTTGTACTCTGAATGAGGCCTTTTATAAGCTTTCCCCAATCTGCTGAAACCAGTGTGCCACGACTGTCCTCCCAGTAGTGTGAAGGTGTTTTGCACATTTACTGAATGCAGGCTTTATTATTGTTATTTTAACATTTTATAAAGGTTATGTTGGTATTGGCACCATCTGATGCCACTGTCCAGAGTCTGCTCACTCCTCCAGGTTAAGAGAACGGATGAAGTCCAACATGACTGAGAGTTTAACAATCTGACATGAAGCCAGTGATAGCAATCCAGACAAGCACGTTTGTTGAACTTGCACCACACAATTTGTTTTGTTTTTTTGGAAGCGCTAGAAAACATGACCTCTTGGCTTGCAGAGGACTACAAGACAAGACAGATAAACATTTAGACAACCTAAATAGATTCAGTCAGAGGCAGTGTTTGTAGTGGATATTTATTTCAGAGCCCTCAAGCTTGGACATACAAGGAAGAGAGCTAGCCTTATGTTTTTGGGGGTGGGGGTGGGGGTACAACACACTCAGAAAGAATAATTCAGCCTTCACAACCTCTTAGATCTTATTTGTTTTTGTTCTATGAGGATAATTTTTCAATTTGGAAAAACAAATGGTCGAAAAGGCACAGGGTTATATCCGTACCCTAATCAAATATTCACAATGAATCTTATTTTTGCCCTTTAAAAAATGTATTGAGTGAGTTTACAATACATATGTCTACTTATGAATTTTATCTCTTACAGTCTTGGGTCAGCATGAATGTTAGAGTGCCGTTCCTGATCTTCATTATTTTCCAGTGGTGATTTCAAGTCCTGCTGTCATCTTGTTTTTATTTTGTGCATGCTCTGAATTTTAGCTTGTAATATATGTCCCTGCCCTGCGAGTGCTTTTGGTCCAAGGCCAAAGACCTATCGTCGGGATACTGAGCAGGACCTGTTGTGTAATTGTATGTCCAGCATAGTTGCCATGGTGATGGAAAGGTGATGGAATCCAGGAGGGTGAGGGAGGACAGAATCTATGCTGAGAGAGAGAGAGAGAGAGAGAGAGAGAGAGAGAGAGAGAGAGAGAGAGAGAGAGAGAGAGAGAGAGAGAGAGAGAGAGCAGAGATATGCAGACATTAGATGGAAATCCACTAGCTGCTTCCAACTTTTCTGCAGCCGTTGTCCTATTGAAGATTAAAGTCTGCCTTTAAATTAGCATAAAAAGTATGTCCAGAAAATGCAGTACAGTCCAAATTCAGACCTGCATTTCCTACATGCACAACCACAGATCAACATGCCTGGAACATGTGCAAGCAACTAGGCCACAGCTCTGACATATTACTTTTTCTCAAGTTAATACTTTTGGAATTTAAAGTGCTTGGCATCTACTGGAGAAGTTATCTAATGCTCTGCTGACTCTAACCTCCACACACACACACACACACACACACACACACACACACACACACACACACACACACACACACACACACACACACACACATGTTGGTCTATGTGGTTTACAGGGACTCTCCATAGGCGTAATGGTTTTTATACCGTACAAACCGTATTTTCTATCCCCTTACACTAACCCTGCCCCTAAACCTACCCATCACAGGAAACATTCTGCATTTTTACTTTCTCAAAAAAACATCATTTAGTATGTTTTTAAGGCCATTTGAATTATGAGGACATTTGATATGTCCTCATAAACCACATTTATAGTGTAATACCAGTGTAATACCCATGTAGTTATACAAATTTGTGTCCTCATAAACCACATAAACAGGCTCACACACACACACACACACACACACACACACACACACACACACACACACACACACACACACACACACACACACACACACACACACACACACACACACACACACACACACACACACACACACACAGTCACTCTCATCCTCCACTGTTTGCCTGATGAATCAGACACTCTTGGCACATCCTGCCTATCAACTTTGTCTCTCAGCATACCCTCTGGGAAGACTGAACCGCTGTCTCTCCTGTCTCTAACATTCCACCTCTCCATTAGAATTACCTTTCCTGTGTGCAAACGTCCCCTCAAGGGTTTGACTAACTGTGAACTCAGCTGGAAGGATATTCTGTGGGTGTTGTTAGCTATGTGTGTTGCTTTGCCACAATTTTGGCTGTGGCCTTGTGTGGATCCCTGGGACCCTGAGATCCCTTTCCAGTGTCCGAGACGACCCTATTGAGTTTCAGTCCTCTGCCTAATCCCTGTTGTTGAAAACCTTGGGAAACGGCCCCCCTTACCTCTGCACCCCTCCTCTCTCACTACCTCCCTTTCCACACCTCCTCCTTCTATTCCCAGGCAAACAAGACGCCAAAGAACAAACTCCAATTAAGAGGGTTCTTCTGTACTGTACTGAGGCTAAGGGTCTCCCTCCCACCCTGTCTCACCGGGTGATCTGTGTTGAGTGTTTGTGACCAAGACCAAGCAGCCTGAGGCAGGAATTAGCACTGTCTCCCTGGTCTGAGGCCTGGCACTCATGGGAAGGAGGCGGAGGTAGACAGGGTTGTTGCTTCTGATCCCCCCGGGAGGAGAGAGGAGGGAAGGAGATGTGTGTTCTTGGTAAACAGTGCTTTGTTAGAGGTGACTGTCTGATCCCTGGGGCCTCTGTTCTCATTCCTCTCTTCTCTCCTCCCATCTTTCCTTTCTCTGTTACCCACACCGCTGTGGCCCGTCACCCCACGAGTATCTCACCCCAAGGTCGCCCGCACTTTGTAGACTCTGATGTGATTTCCTGTCAACAGATAAAAGCTGCATTTCATGGCTGGGGAGGCCAGTCCTGCGAAGTAGCATCAAACTCCTTGTGTAATGGCTCTCTACACACATACATGCTGACACACTCTTAACAACACTAAAACAGTTGAACGTTAACCTCTGTTTGCCTTTTCTTGGCACTGCAGCCTTTTACTGATAGGCACTGCCTAACTGTAGGCTGATTCCCATCTCAGTTCACGGTAAAAGAAAGAGCAATTGCTCCAATTTTTATCCTTAGTACCTTACAGATGTCTCTGATTCTCTCTCATGTTCCTCTTCCTCTCTCTCTTTCTTTTTAATAATGTCTGCTCCCTTTAATCACTGCTCAGTTCAGAGGCCCAGTATTTCCATTCATTAGTCCCATCTGCATGGCCTGGAGCTGCCCTCATTCCTGCCACTTGGACCAATGGTAGCCTGTTATAGCCCCACTCGGGCCATCCATGCTGTGTCTTGGTTCCCACCCCCACTTCCAGTTTTTCAGTGCTTCTCCATCTCCTGATCTATGTTGCCTGCCAGGTCTCTCTGATTGCACCAAGTCAAGACATTGTACTGTCATTTGACTAGGAGGATAACAAGCAAGGTCCACACAGTATGAGTTTGTCTGTCAGGCATTATCTGGGGGAATGAGCTGAGATTTGGCAAGTATTCACCTCCCGATGAATCTCTTTTTTTTTCTTTCACTGGCCCTCCCTTCCACACAGTCTCCCTGTTCTTCCTGACTAACTTTTTTTGTGTTTCTCTCTTAGGGGCTTACTCTATTCCCTCCCACCTCTTTCTTGTGTCATATTTTTCTTATTATATTTTTGTAACCTCTATACTGCTTTATTTTTCTCATTTACCTCTCTTTCTCTCTCTGTGGAATGTGTGGAGAGCGGCTCCTCTGTCAGCATTTGTGGGGGGCAAGTGTGGACAGGTTTAGGATATGGCAGGAGTATCAACCTCACCACATAGGGTCAGATCAGACTATCAGAAAAGATATTCACTCACTCTTGTGCTCTTCTCCTGGTTTCACAATATCTTCCTTTCTTTGTTTTTCAGCCTCTTTCTCATTATGGTGCCCCTCATGTTTTTGCTGCTTTGTGTGTTCTATTTTTGGTTATTTCCTGTAGTCCCTAATGACAATAGCCACACCACGTAGGCTATATGTGTGTTTCTTAAGATAGGCATTTGTGTTCATTTTGTGTATCTTCCACTGCTAGCTTTCTTTGTTTTCTATCTGTGAAATTCAGGCCTCCAATTTTGTACTAGTCATGACCTGTTCTTTAGAGCCTTGTGGGGTCTTTTGTCCATGTTTACTCAATATGACAGGAATCTGGGCAGAGGACACCAAAAGCACTGCCTGCAGAGAAAGTCTATTCTCGCTCACACCTTTTTTTAAATGACTGCAGGTGCCACTTCCCACCCCTACACACACACACACCACACACACACACACACACACACACACACACACACACACACACACACACACACACACACACACACACTCACACACACACACACACACACACACACACACACACACACACACACACACACACACACACACACACACACACACACACACACACACACCAAGGGTCTTGTCAGAATGTTTATATTCCTTGCTGTCATCCTGTGTCATTTTCTGCTTACACAAAATCCATCTTGCTGCAAGAGTGCAGCAGAATTCAGCAGAATGTTATTCCAGAGGCTATGTGTCACATTCAGATATGAGGGTATCAGAGACACATTTTATTTTTAGGCATTCTACTACACATGAAATAATGTCTGGAATAGTCTGGGTAAAACTGTAGAATATATATATTTTTTATGGACCAATGCTTTTAGACATCCTGAAGAGATGAGTCTGTCTTTCTTCGCTGCACTTTGGCAGGATCTCAGGTATGACCCTGGACTTACTCCCCAATTTCAGAGAGAAAACAGAAAGGAAAAAGTTTTTGCTCTGACAACTGATAAGGATAGATTTATGATCATCAACTGCCTGTGGGTTTGTTGGACTGCTGTTGGATCAAGCTCTCTGGAAACCTCTCAGAAAAGCACTAAAAAGCACAGAAAAGTGTGTGCGAATCTTCTCTTCTGGCTTGAGAAAGACCTGACTCAAGTCTGTAAATTCAAAAACAGAATGGACAGGCATGTAGGAGAGGTCTTCCACAACTTTGAGAAACTCTAGGGTAGCAAACAGGTAAACAGAGATCTGTCCATGTAAATCAAATACCTCTACCAAGCAGCATATGTTTTGGGATAGGATGGGGAGAGGTGGGATAGGATGGGATGTGATGGATGAGATGCTGGAGAGCTAGTGTCCCCACCAGGCTTCATAACTAGTTATTTGGAAAGAGGCATGCTCTTGCCCACTTGCTTGACCAATAACCAACCAGCTTCAACCAACATGAAAATTCATGCTAGTTTTAGCTAGTCTCTTTCCAGCATGAAAACTCTGGACATCAGCAAAGAATGGATGGCTAAGAGTAGAGGTGCACGATATGACCAAATCATTATTTCATGGTAACAATATATATATCATATATATATATATATTAGTTATTTGATCTCTTTTTTTAAAATCAAAAATAAGAAAAGAGAAGCAAATTACAAACTATAGGACAAATACAATATTCCAAAAAGAGTAAAGCTTACTTAGTAATTGGTTCAAGAACTGCATTAGCGAGCATTCATGTTCAAGTCATTAGTAGTTTAGTGATATTATATAAATAGCACTATCAGGTTAATAATAATTCTCACTGTTTGTTAGCCCCTTCTGCAATGTTATCCCTGTGCCCTTAATCTTCTCTTTTGATGTGGCCTGTGTGATGAAGATCTTCTGCAGGTATAGGGGACTTCCCTTCCTTTCTGCCATCGGACATGTCTCAGCACTTCATTACCCGTTCTGTCTCTCTCTCGCTATACTTCTGTCTTTGTTATTGAAGGCTCTAGACCGCTCTAATTCCCTGCTGTCTCTCTTGCCTGCATCTAGTAGTAGCTGTCTGTCTCTCTCTCTGATGGAGGACAGCAGATATCCTACAAAGTGTCTTTCTGCCCGGAGCCTAGCACATACAGGCGGATGTCAAAAGAAAGGCACAGAGATAAAACACTGGAATGATGCTTGTGTTTCCTCGTCATGCCAAATCTGTTGCAGAGATAGCAAGAGGCACAGCGTTACTCCTCACAACAGATATCTCGATCCAGGGTTATACCCACCCCTCCAAGCGTACATACCATCACCTTCTAAGCACACTTGTACACATGGGGCAATGTTACCCATCTTTGTCTGTGTGTTTCATTCAAGGCTGTCGTTAATGTTGTAATTATATATTATTATTCTGGGAGTGAGAAGATTGTTTCCACTGATGGCATAGGGGCACTGCAGAGGGCTTGTTGGGACTCATGGACAAAGACATGCTACACTTAGAATCCTTGGGCTGATAAACCATACACACACACACACACACACACACACACACACACACACACACACTGCATGCACATTTACTCTTCAGATCTGCTTAATTTAGACTGACTTTGTAAATTTTTTATGAAATTTCAGAAGTGTGTAGATTTATTTAAGACCTGTCTATCTTGCTTCCCTCTTGCCTGCCGTGGTGCATTTTGTGTTTGTCAAGTGCAGACACTGCCCTCTTTTTCTCACCCTGTTTTTGGGGTGACCCCCAAGGGGTGGGGCTATGACTGGCAGACACCCGCTGACTTTCTGCTCTCTGGTGACCCTTGACCTCTGGTTTAGAGGGGGCGTGAGCAGGAGGCTGGGAGAGTTTATTATTTCCTGTGTTTCCTACTTCGCCTTTCTCTGAGTTGTCCCGCGGGGGAGATGATATGTATCTATGTGTATGTTTGATGCTTGCAAGGAGTGTTTTTACTTCACATTGTTGCTAAAATGCATGTTGGGAATGTAGATTTATTTAAAAAAATGCAACGATTAACTAGATTTTATGTCTTCTCCATTTTCTGTGTCACAAGGTTAATGTGTTGAAGGTAGCTGGGAAGGCATTGCAGTGTGGTTGCTAATATGTTCTAGTGTTTTCAGCACATTGTTTTGAGGTGTTTGGGGTGCTAGGAACGGTTGCTAGGGCATTGCTATGTGGATTGTAGGGTGTTATGAGTGGTTTCCAAGTAGTTGACAAAATAGTCAATTAATTGAACACATGATTTGAGCTATCATGTCTAGCACACTATAAAAATAGTAGCTAATAATGATGCTTGTCATAGCAAGCACTGCAAATGAAAAATGTTGAAGAGAAAAAAGCACATGAGAAGGTATTAGTATGCTTGAGTGTGAGTACATTTGAGCGTGTGTGTCCTGTCATAGACCTGTTCAGCTCTAGTGGTCCCACCCAGACATCACCCCTTTAATTTGACCCAGTCGAGTGGCCTGTCCTTTGGGGTGATGTTGGGCCGGGTACAGAGCACCATGGCACCCAGAGTGTGAATATCACAGCTGGGTGGCCATTGTCCACCAGCCCCTGGCCCAAACTACACTCGCAGTCCAGGAACCTGTGATCAAAGGCCCTCCGGATTAACGCAGCCCAGATACAGAGGACTGGCGCTAGGGGAGGGATGGGTTCAAAAGCAAAGAAGAATGCTCCTAATTACGCTCCTTTCACCCCTTTCTGTGTCTCACCATTTGGATGCTCCCCTTGTCTTCCTTTAAGGGCGTTTGAGATTTTGTGTGAGAATGTCTGAACACCATGTGTAGACTCTTCAGGCTACAGTGAGTCTGTGAGAAAGCAGTGCACTGTGACAGGATAGTGATATTAAGAGTAGACCACAAGCAGACCCCTCGAGTGCAGTCCATCAGAGATGGGTAGAAATGAAGGGGGCAAAAGAGAGCAACGGAGAAGAAGGATTGTAGGTTGAGGATGGGTGAGGGCATAGAGGTTCAGGAATTTCTGTTTCACTAGAGAAGCACTCTGGGAATGGGTCATAGATCAGCAGAAATACATTTGTCATCGGGAGAAGGCTGTGTGAGATCAAGGCTTGTATAAGGGGATGTGTCGTAAAGATTATTGAAAGTATTGTTTGGGATTAACTGTAAAATGTTTGGTGTTGTAATTCCTACTGAAGAAAGATGAAAACAGTGCTACTCGTATAAAGAGTAGGGTAGCTTTAGTTATTGGTGCTTGTTTAGCGATCTGTACAAACACCCTGACCATGAGTATTAAACTTCTGCATACTTTATTCCTCACCATTTGTACTACGGTCATGAATGTTACATTCATTTGTGCTCATTTTTGAGAAGAGATGTGCTATGACCTTTCTAAGTGACCAGACTTGCTATTTTCATCTGGTGAATGATAATACAAGCTAAAACAATCTCATAGACTTCCATTGAATGTGCAACCTAAACCATATCTTGGGAGTGTATTGTAGACCTGTTAGCAATGACCAACAACACCATTTCAACCACATAGTTAAAACTACTTAGAGCAACCATAATTTAATATGGATTTTATTAGTTATTTCTTTCATTCTTCCCACATTAGGACTTTTTATTCTTCTTTCGGCTAGCAATAGTTATCAAAGCTCTTTATGATATATTTTACATAATTGTGAAGATTTTCCTCCACAATCAAGACAAAATGTGGCTAGTAACTGCCTTTGTTGTCAATACTGTTGCATGAACCATGTTAAATTATGTCATTAATTAAGTTTCACCTTTTCAGTCACTGTATTGACATGAATGTTTTTTAACATTTCTGAATTCTTTATGTGTTTCAGGTGTGGAGTGTGTGTGGCAGGGGTGTGTGTTAGGCCCCAGATTAGTGCACAAAGGTGAAATAGCGCCATGGAGGACGGAGGCCTGAAATTATTGTCCGCTGTGCTGTGCGTGTGCCATACCCTCCTCTTCAACTGCCCATGTGAGTAACACACTAAAAAAACGTTAGCACACACCTATGCCAACCAATTGAAATGAACAGGTCCAAACTAGTCGTGTCAACTGGCTTGAAGGATGAATATTTATGGATTATGATCTATTGATCTATTGATCTATTGATCTATTTCTTGTCTTGCTTCTTCAGCTGTCCTGTCTCTCTCTTTTCGTGTGGAGCCCCTCTCTGTGGTTCAGAAGCAGGGCGGATCGGTCCATCTGCGTTGTACAGCGCGTCCAGCTACAGCCAGAATCAGCTGGCTATTTCAGGGTCGACCACTAGACCCCAGCCACCAGTCTGGAGTGGAACTTAGTCCAGACTCCCTCTTACTGTCATCCCTCCAACCAGCTTTCACAGGCTCCTACCAGTGCTTGGCTCACTCCGAGACAGGCTCCATCATTAGCCGGCATGCACGAGTGCTCATTGCAGGTAGGCGCATATAATCACACGCATAATATGCTGACAAATACACTCTCAGCACAGCTGTAAGAGCAACACTCCTACAATAATGCACCTCAAAGAGGTTGAGTTGAACAAAGACAGGAAGAATCAGAAGGCGTATTTCTTGAGCCATTAACACTGTTAGAATGGCCAACCATAGACGAGTGTTGGATAGGAAGGAAATGGGTCTTTCTTTTCAGTCTGGCATTTATCCAGACACCTCTTCAGCAGTATCCTTAATGAGTCTAGGACCTTCCTGTGTCGTACTGAGAGCTGATGCCGGGAAGGGCGACCTATTGGACGCAGCCCCTCTGCAGTCGACCCAGGGCCTGATCAGGGTTGCAGATAAGGCTGTGTTATTCAGTAGAAAGCACACGTTCTCCACCACTCGCAATCCAATATAAACACCTCAATGACAAAAGGTCTTTGTGTGAAGTGCTGCTGCTAAGAATGAATATACCAGTTTATTGCGCAGTTCTCACAAATGTTTGATTCGGATTCGTCATTTGCCACATTTCTTGGTTAGATATTTTGTATAATGATTGCTGAACTTTATAATTGACCATCTGTGCTAGTTTCATGCCTCTTATGTAACTCCACATCTTCCCTCAAAATTAATATGTTAATTTATTTGTTTACTTCATCGGCAGTCGATGTAAAAAGCAGGATAATGTTCAATCAGCTGGTCATCTTGCAGTATAAACCTCCTCAGAATTATTTTACACATTGCTGTGAAGTGATTGACTATTTCAATTTCTTCATTCAGATATTGAGGATTTTGCGGACACACATCGGAGATCATTTACTGTAAATAAGGGAGAAACTGCTATTATTGAATGCCCACTTCCTCGCAGCAATCCACCTGCTCTGCCCCGCTTCCGGATACAGGGGAAATGGCTAGAACAGCCTACAGGTACAGACGAGACAGACTCAAATGACCCTCCAGAAGCACATGTAGATACAATCAAACAATTCAAAAGCTTGTTTCTTTTGTCTATTTTTCAGATGAGTATTTAATCCTGCCCTCCGGGAACCTTCAGATTGTGTCAGTGTCCTCTGAACATCAGGGCATGTATAAGTGTGGTGCTTACAATCCTCTAACCCGAGAAACTCAAGTAGAGGCTCATGGCACTAAACTTATAGTCAAAGGTTGGTTGAGTTTTTTCTCTAGGTATCACAAAACATTTGTATATACTTCTGATTAGGGCTGGGTGAAAATGTATCGAATTTTCCTCGATAAAACGATAACAACAGTTCGATAAATTCTCAATATAATGCTTACGCGCTATGCGTAATGCTGCGCATGCGTATTGCAGACGGGCTTCTGGGTGCTGCACGCGCTGTTGTTTACAGTCAGTGACTGACAGGCTTGGAGGATCGGAGTGAAGTGGAGCGGGAAAAATGAGGGATAGTGAAGAAAATGCAGCGCTCACGACCAGCTCGGAGGACACAGATATCGTTGACAAGAAAGTTTGCTCAACTTCAGTGGTTTGGAGATATTTTGGCGATCCCATCCGACATAAAACAGAGCGACGTGCGTGGACTGCTTATCATAGGTTCACCACACGGAATTTAATTATTAAATGATCGTGCTTCTTCGAAGTTTTTCAATATAACATTGAGCCCAACACAGCAGTAAATCTACATTAACTACATTCATGCACAGACTTATCACCTTGTTAGTAGTGAGTGACTTACAACAAGCTAACGTTACCAAACTATAATCACTAAAACATCGGACTTGTACATCGCTATCATAATTGTTTGTCTTTGGTGATGTATTAATGACTCGGCATCGCCTGTATCAAAAGAGAAATAATTTCATCCGATTTTTAAAATGAATAAAATAGACAGCCCTTACTGAAATAAAGAAATAAAGATTTTACATTTATCGTGATATTTATCGATATTGACTGATATGGAAAATTATATCGTGATAATTGTTTTGGGCCATATCGCCCAGCCCTACTTCTGATATTCCCATATTATGCTGCTGTAAAAATATATTCTGATATGTTTCCTTTTTATTGTTAGATATTGGGTGTGTACTGTAAACTAACATTTTATGTAACAAAATAATTATGTATTTAGAAGAAAAATCTTGCAAATATGATGGAAAGATGACTAATAACTCTTTTTTTTTTCATGTAGATTCAGAAGACTCATCACCTGTAAGGATTGTCTATCCCATCACCCCTCGCAATCTTACAGTGGACCAATCTGGATCTCTGACTCTTGAGTGTGTTGTATCAGGAAGTCTTTCTTCAAAAGTCAAATGGATTAAAGATGGGGTGGAGCTTTCATTGAACTCCAAATGGATGTTGTTGCATAGCAACCTGGTGTTGAATGACATTCAACCGAGTGATGGAGGACATTATTGCTGCTCTGTTCTGACTGACCGTGGTGCTGTGGTCAGTGTCAACTACACTGTGAATGTGCTTGGTAAGGAATTATTATTAATATATCTTAATATATTAATATGTTATGTAATATAATATATGTTATATGGCTTTTTCAACCACTGGTTAATGCTCACTGCATGAACTTGGGAAAGTCAGTATTTCCAATTTTCTACTTGGGAAATGTGCAATAAAATAAGACATTATGTAAAACTTGGAAACTATGTTTAGAAAATGTTTTTACAACTGCACAACAAATGGGGCTGGGCGATATGCCCCCAAAAAAAATCATATCTCAGTATTTTCTTTGTTTTTCTATTTGGGGAAAAAAAAAAATCTGTTTTTATTTTAATAATAATTAATTTACTTTCACATACTGCCCAACGATGTCCTAAAAACAATGTCGATATTGAAGACTATAAACAAATACAGTAAACGTAATGTGGGCTATGCAATATATTATGTGCAAAAAGGGGTTAAAATCAAATTAAATTCTAACATTGTAACATTAAAACCTAAAAACAAAATTAATTATTCACTAAACTAAAAATGAAAATAAAAACAAATGCAAAAGCATAATAGCCTACATTTCATTAGCCTATTATAATGGTCACTTTCATAAAAATATACTTTGGGTACTTTTTAGGTTTAAAATTCCACATGTGGCACATTTATTGTCTAACAACAAATATTTTAGAAATTTGTACTGTATATTTTGGTGATCATTCACGGAAGCCTGAATTTTTGCGGAGATTCACATGCAGAAGGCTTGTCCTCTTCGAAAAATATATATTTGCATGACTTTCTAACTTTTACAGATGGAGAATATACCTGTGAAATGAAAGTTATGCACTCAGGAAAGCACCACATTTCAAACACATTAAACACCGCAAGTATTTGTCTGTGTCAGCACAAGCAGTCTATCTCTCAGAGCATCTGACAAGGCAAGCTGCTTTAAACTATACATGTTAAGTATATCTTACCATTAATTTTGGAGCCCTTAATATAAAGCATGTGTCATGTTGAGGACAAGTTGGATCCTGCACCTTTCCTGCATCAGCTCACTCTGCGTATTCCGCTATTTTTTCAGATACGCTCATATCAATTTACTGTATGTCGATATAAATGGTATTCACTCCATATTATTTCTAAAAATATATATAGATATATATATCGTACAAACTCGATATACTGCCCAGCACTACTTTATACATAATTTCCAAGCAATGAACAACAGAATTATTGGATGATTGTAATATTAAAGGCATAGTTCACCCAGAATGTTTAATTCTGTCATCATTTACTCACTCTGAAGTTTCTTTCTTCTGTTAAATACAAAAGAAGATATTTTAGAGATAATGGATAACCAAACAGTTGATGGGCCCCTTTGACATCCATTGTAGGAAAAAAAAAATACTATTGAAGTCAATGGGGCCCAGCAACCGTTTGGTTACCGATATTCTTCAAAAATATCTTCTTTTGTGTTCAGCAGAATAAAGAAACTCAAACAGGTTCGGAGCAACTTCAGTTTTAATTTTTGGGTGAACTATCCCTTTAAGAAGGAATATCCCACATTCCAGCAGTAGTAGTTTGTGTGGAGTAGTTATATTATGTCATTATGTGTATAATAAATCCAGAAACTTCTCTTTACAGTGCAAGTAAGCATCCTGCGAGGTTTGTCAGATCAGGCTGTGACTGTGGGCTCCTCTGTGAGATTTACCTGTGCTGCCAGTGGTAGTCCAACCCCCAACATCACATGGCTCCACAACTCCACCCCTCTCCCTTCTTTACCCCGCCTTCAAATCTCTGGCCTCTCCCTTCATATATCTTCAGTAATGGTTCAAGATCAGGGAATCTACCAGTGCCTGTTTGACAATGGCATTAGCTCTGCACATTCGGCAGGAAGACTCAGTGTTCAATCAGGTAAGACAATGCTCCAATGCACTCTATAGCAAGTTAGCAACCATCCAGAACACCCTAGCAAACCCTTGGAAAACACACACACACAAAAAACTGCGTTTTACTAGCAAAATCTACAGGTTTACCATACAGTGAGTTGGGACAGTATATATCCTTCCAGCAGGGCAGAGAGTTTAGCTGAAGCTTGGCTGGAGAAGGGGGAGCCGGGGTGGGTGTATTTGGCTGGCAATGAGAAGGCTGTGAGAGTGAGCTTTGTGCGTGCTGTTGGGGATAAGCTCTTGGACAGCGGAATGTAAGGAGTAACTACACAAGGTTATGACGAGGACCAGACCACCCAGCTGTCAACATCACACACAACTAGCCCTATATTTATTAATACGCATCTCTCACACACACACACACAGCCCTCCCCTGCCCTCCTTTGAGGCTATTCTTCAGCCTTGCTCTGTGTCTCCAAACATGATTGATAAGCTTAGAGATATGCAGACTTCAGAATAGATAAAACATGACGGAGGTCTTTTCCAAATGTTGGCTCGTATCGCTTTTTTCCTGGCTCAGCTACAAGGGTGATTTATTTTGCACTGATAAAATTCAGGTCAGTGTAAAAGCAAAGTTGTTTATGTTCAACGGCAAGATCTGAGGTGTGATCCGTAGGCTGCTGGAAAAGGAATAAACAGCATTAGACGTGATCAGCTATTTTGCGTAGGATGCTGATTGGACTTGTGTTCTTAAAGACCCCATGAAATGTCTTAAGCGCAGTTTCATTTCCTGTTCTTGAAGCCGTATAATTTCCTTGTTTTTCTATAGGCTTTATTTTGTCACAACCATGGACTGCAATTTGCTACTGGATGTTGCTGTTCAAAGGCAGAGGGAGGGGCATGATCTTTCTATAGAGCGTTTGATTGGACAGAAATTTGTATACGCCCTGTGAACAAGATTCACAATTTTTTTTTAAGAGTAAGAGCTGTGCACGTAAACCTCACTCCCCTGATCTCAAGAGGCTGCAGTCTTTAGCCTCCTTGTTAGAGCACCCACAGAGACAATGGTTTGAATTGAGTAGAACCGGTTACACTAGTCACACTATTAAATAGAGAATTTAATATTTAAAAATTGTACACCCTCCATAAGCTCTGCCCATGCAGAAGGCTTCCAGTGGGTGAGTCAGGATGATGTATAGCCTGAGTGCAGTCTGAGGCTTGACTGTTCCTCTTAAACTCGCTTTCTTTGTCTCGGCCTCTCCCTTGTAATGTTTATATTGTACCCTGCACACCAATCATTAATGATCATCCACATGTGAGTCACAAAGGACAAAAGAAAGAATATCAAATTGTCGGAACAATATTTACTTTATCTTGCTTTCATTAGTGGCCTTTGCTAAGGAACACATCACTATTAATATTGCTCATACTTACGATTAGGGATTTAAACCCGTATCTTAAGTAAGTATACCCTAAGTTTTGGCTCCAGGATTGTTTGTGCTATGGAAATGAATAAAACCTCAAATGGCCCTGGTAAAAAAAATGTCTGCGGTCCAGTCCCTAAACCTACACTTGCGATCTTTGCACTTGACCACTTGTTTACATATAGTATTTAGGACCAAGTGTTCACGTAACTGTGAAGAGCACGTGTGTAGACTTTTTGTGGATTTAGTGTGCATTTAGGGGCACTGAGCTTCTGCACTGACTGACCATGGACAGTCCTGCACGCACTTTCAAGTGGCCTCAGCAGCAACTGTGGGTATTGGGACAGGCCCATAGACTTTCTTTGAAGGTGGAACCGGAGTCAGACCAGAATACCATAGAGAATTGGCGGGTGGCACAATGGCCCAGTAGCAACCATGCAGATCACCTTAGCACAGGGGTGGGCAAGCTCAGTTCTGGAGGGCAACTGTATGGCAGAGTTTAGCTCCGACTTTAGCTCCAGGATTACTAGAGGGTTTTATCAGGGTTAGAGCAAAACTTTGCAGGACCGTAGCCCTTAAGGCCCTCAATCCCTGCTTTAGCAACAGCCTGGCAACCTCAAACATTGCTAGTATCTCTCAAATTTTCTTGAGGAAATCAAAAAGTCTAGTTCTGTTCATTCTTTTCAAATGCCAGGTGTAAGACAGTGGCTTAGCCTTAACGAATCCAGGGCTTGCCCTATGGCTCAAACGGGACATGATATGAAGGTGGGTATGTTGAGCTGGTGTATTCTCGCTGGTATTTTAATGGCCGATGGGTGGAATGTGTGGTGGCTGGCGGCGGGCCCAGTTTGAGCTCTAGTGTTACTGACTCTGGAGCTGTTTGTTTTGTAAGGTAAACCAGTGCCACACACCCAACAACTGAGAATGAGAGACCCCAAGAACCAGCAACAAACCTCGCCTCTCCAACAACTGCTCTTCAGCTGTTTAGTTGGGATTATTCAGCTGCTATCTGACTCTTACTTTGTGGTTACTTGAAATTTTAATGTGCATACAACTCACACAGTGCTCGGCTACTTACACATAAAAGATATTCACATGTGTGAGTTTGTCATTTATCATTAAATCCAAGTTCACAAAAATTCTGTTCAGATGATCGACTGCCAAGTAGTGTTGTAGTCAAGACCACCTAAACCGAGACCAAGACAAGACCAAGACTTTGAAGGGCCGAGACCAAGACAAGACCAAGACTTTGAAGGGCCGAGACCGAGTCAAGACCAAGACCAAGACAGGCCGAGACCGAGTCAAGACCGAGACCAATGCATGTCCCCACACTTATGATAAAATGTGGAATATGCATATGATTGGCACTTCTCTCGTATGTGTGGGTGTGTAAGTGTACCATGAGAGAAGTTTTGATCAAATAATCAAAAGGCACTGCAGCTTTGTGGGAATTAATCTTTTTCTTCTATAAGCAAATAACACTTAACTTTCCGTCAATGGGAGGCACTGAAGAAGACGTGTCCATATTGTTTACAGTCTATGGTGGACACAAACACCAAACTGACACTGACAGCGTTTTGTGTTTTGTTTTGTGAAAAGCACTCAATCCCATTTTAAAACTCAAAGTTCCCTGAGAATGCTAATCTGGATGAGGTATTAATCTCAGACACAGTCCATTATGTCTTAAATGAATGTGAATAACAGGAGGTGGAATTTGTATCATACAGATATGCATTAGTATGCTGCTTAAGCAAATTATTTTACATATGTACATATTTTTTATTTACAAATTGAAAATGTTATTGTGCAGCTTTATTGTGCAACAACAAGGAAAAGAAACCCTGTACTTGCATTTTTTGATTAACTACAGTTTGATTTAACAAATATCTCACATGTGCAGGGTTTTTCCTGGGTCAAAAATGGTCTTTGGTGGTGGCTGACAGACCCCCCACCCCCCCCACACACACACCATTTTTTTAAAATTGCAACGAAACAATCATTTTTATTATATTATGTTTATATCTCATATTATGTATGATCTCTTATCTTGATGTTTCTTTTGTTCCAACAGGTTGAATTGTTTTGGTATATAATCATATCAATATTAGAAATAGCATTAACTGTTTACAAATAGCCACATTTTCTGCCATATACAATTTAATAAAATAATCAGCTAGCTAACAAACAACTTTGTTCTGTTTTCACCTCACTCCAGTCTAAACTAAATGATTTTAGACTATTTATTTTACTACACATTCAACATACATAAGCTGAAATACTGTGGATAGTTAAAACTAATAAATCTTACTCTCCACTCTTGCTAAATTGGGTAAGCAGTATAAGCACACTTGTGTTCTCATTTCTGAGGTGTTCTGAGTAAATGATTAAACTGATTCGTTCAGTTCATTGTTGAACAGATCAGTTCTTATTACCGTCGTTAAAATGATTCGGTTCAAATGAGTCATTTGGTCGTGAATCGGACATTAGCAGACCCGTTGTGTGTGAATCACGGCTGTCAGAACATCGCGGAAGGTTTGTCACACTGAAAACACTTCATAACTGGATAGAAATTGTTTCCTGTTTATTTAATGTATGATTTATGTCAGCTGTTTAGCTGGTCAAACGTTTTTTGAGCGCAATTCACACCGAGCGGTACTTCAAAACAGTTGTCCGAACGCGCAACGTTCAACATGGATTCGGTTTTCTGAACTTTTGATTTAGCTTAATATGTGAAGTGTCAGAGAGAGCTTATGTGCTTATTTTGAAGACAGAGAGAGTGCGCAGGGTGGAGTTCTCTGCTCTTTATATGCCTTCAGCTGTGGTCTTGACCGGTCTTGAGACAAAATCCCGAGTCATCTTCGCCCGAGACCGAGACGAGACCGAGTAAAAATGCGGTCGATACCGAGACGAGACCAAGACCTTTAAAAAGTGGTCTCGAGACCGGTCTCGAGACCAAGACCGATCTCGAGTACTACAACACTACTGCCAAGCCAGTGTCAGAACTAATGTCGCTTCTAAGTAGCATGGTTTACCAAGTGGACATTCTGGTGGGGTTTAATAAAAAGAAATTAATAATAGAATGTTATTAAACATTCCTTCTGAGGTTCTTGGCTTTTTAATTCAACGCAAAATTGGCAACAATTTTTTCAACAAATTAAAGTTGAATTTTTTTTTTTTTTTTCAGCCTTGCATATTGCAAAGTAATATAGCTGTGTTTCACAATTCTATATACAGTACAGGACTGCACTAACACTTAAAAGGTACTTACTATAGTAATAACTGGAAATTATACTTAGTACAAGCAACTAACCTTGAACCTAACCCTATAAATAGTAAGTAGTTAATTAATATTAGTCAGTACTTATTTGTGTAATTACACTGTTACAATGTCACCTTAAAATAAAGTGTAACTGGTCAAATTAACTAAAACATAAATTAAAAAGTATATTTACACTTTTTTTTATACAGAAACCCAGTCTAGTCCCATGTCTAGAGTTCCAATGGAGACGCAGCCTTCTGTCCACCCTATCCAGAGTGATGAGGGTGATGACCTGTTCCTCTCCGTGGGCGAGGGGAGGCTGGGAGAAACTATAGGACAGCCCACGGAGAGAATCAACGACAAACCTACGCCAGAAGCACCAATCATAATCAGCCCACCGCAAACTCACAAACCCAACATGTATGATCTAGAGTGGCGAGCAGGTCGGGATTGGGGCATCCCTATCAATGCCTACTTTGTAAAATACCGCAAGGTAAGAAATCATAAAGTATGCTGATATATTTGCCGTTATTAATGTTTTGCTGATGTTCTTCTTAAGAAGACTATTATTACCCCGTCAAGAATGACAGAATCTCGCTCCACCCTCTTCTTTTCCCTTGGCGTTAGTTATAAGGTCAGATTTATAGCTATTAGATTTGAAAATGAGCACATACTCTTAAAAACGCCCTGTGCCGTTTACTGCAAAGTCAGTGCTAACGCAATTCAGCAGTCTCTGCCAGCCAAGAGCGTTTTGGTAAGAAGTCGGTCATTTCCTCTTTAAAATCCTGTGTTTTCTTCAATAATAAGCTCCCTTGACTAATAAAACCGCTCTGGTTCTTTTCAAGATTGCATTGGCAGCGCTTGTCACATTGGCTCAGGAAAAAGTGACATAGTTTGTGCTCTCAGGAATCGTTGAGTGGGTTGATCTTTTGTCATGATTCAGAGTTGGAGAACAAGAAAGAAGTTACTGTTCTGTGTTGAACTTTATGTGCAGTATGTGCAAAGTCAAACACCAAATATGAGGGTTGAAACGCAACAGCTATGAGCATTAGATCTCTACGTATGGTAGGCTGTTACCTGATTGCGCATGTGCTGTATGCCCCTGTAGGTGGACGACATGGGGAATGTGGTGGGGAACTGGCACACAGTGCGGGTGCCAGGCAGTGAGAAGTCTCTGCCCCTGTCTGAGCTGGAGCCGTCCAGCCTGTATGAGGTTCTGATGGTGGCTCGCAGTGCTGCAGGGGAGGGTCAGCCGGCCATGCTGACCTTCCGCACCGGAAAGGGTGAGAACACAGTCTGCATTCCACCTAAATTAAGCTTCTTTTGGATTTAAATGCAAATGCTTAGTCTATGTTTTGATCATTATTGCAGTGGTTATTACATTTATAGCATGTTATACATGTTTGGCAACAGTTCTTCTAACCCTAATTGATGAAATGTGTAGCTTTTCATTTCTTTAACAAACATGTAGGAAGACAGGATGACAGTGTCAACATTCATCAAGTTACAATTATGAAAGAATGGTTGGGAGGAATGGCTGTGCCAATTCACACATGAATTGTTCAATTATAAGTTATAAGAGGCATCAGTTTTTGGTCAATATTTTTCTTTTAATTTGATTAAATTGATCAAATGTGACAGTAAAGATCTTATGAAAGGTTTTTATTTCAAATACATTTGGTTTTTTATTCAACAAACAATTCTGAAAAAGTGTGTCATGGTTTCCTTTCCCCAAAAATACTAAACAGCATAACTGGTTTCACCATTGATAATAAGCAGATGATTTATTATTAAAAGATTTCTTGCTTACCAAATAAGTATATTGGAATGATTTTGGATCATTAAAAATCCAAAATTAAACTAGAAAACAGTTATTTTAAATTCACCATCACAATGTTACCGTGTTTTTACTGTGTTTCTGAGGACATAACTGTATCCTTAGTGATCATTAGAGACTTCTTTCAAAAACATGAACAATTCTTAACTTTCAAAGGTATTATATTATTGATCATGATCATTTCTCTCCCTCTTAGAGAGAACTTCCCCCAATAAGAACCCCTCCAAGGCTCCAATTGTGCCTCTTCCAGAGAAAGCGCTGGAAGATAAAACCACTAACACTTATTATGGAGTAGTCATACATGACAGAGGTAAGAGGAAATTCCAAAACCCCATTACACCACTTCTGCTTACTAACTATCAGTGATGTAATTGGGGGGGAAAAACTGTACATTTTTTCATATGTCTTAGTGTAGAACATAAAAAAATATTTTGAAGAGTGTTCATGCTACTTTTTGTTAAGCTTCTCCACACAGCCTACTTTGCATCCGGAAAGTATTCACAGCACCTCAGTTTTTCCACATTTTATGTTACACCTTATTCCATAATGGATTATATTATTAAACTGAATTTAAAAAAAAATCCCAAACAATACCCCATTTTGACAACGTGAAAAAAGTTTGTACAAAAAAAAAAAAAAAAAATTATATATATATATATATATATATATATATATATATAGCCTTTTGAGTATGATGCTACAAGCTTTTTTTTTTATTTATAAATTTGCAAAGATTTCAGGCAAACTTTCACATTGTCATTATGAGGTATTGTTTGTAGAATTTTGAGAAAAATAAGGAGTTTAATCCTTTTTGGAATAAGGCTGCAACATCATAAAATGTGGAAAAAGTGAAGCAATGTGAATATTTTCTGGATGCAGTGTATGTAGTTTATTTTGAGTCTTCTAAAGCCACGATAGCTTCATGGTCACAATAGAGTGGTGCAGGGAGGGCATCAAAACCCGGAAGACTAATTCACCGCTCAATCCCTCGTCCAGTTATGTTTACCACAGGCTTTATTTTACTCATAAATTAAATTAAATAAAACATAATAAAACCCCATTATAAAATCTTGAGGTTACCAGTGGTGAATAACTCTTGCTGGTTTTGATGTCATCCCTGCACCACTCTCTAAGAGTGCATAAAGGTTCTTCAAAATCTTTTCTTTTATGTTCCTTTACAAAATGCGACATGAGGGGAAGTAAATGATGACAAACATTTTGAGTGAAGTATTGTGTGTGTCTGTGTGTGTACACGCATGCACGTTTAGATCCTAATGAGTTTGGTCTCACTGTTATTTGCCACAAAAATTTTGCTCTCTTTCTCCCTTTGCTTGCATCTCTGTCTATGGCTTAGAGCCCATTCAGTAAGTACTCAATTGACTCTGGCATGCTGTAGATCTCTTGTTGTGTGTGTTGGTTTATTTAATCTTTGTCGGCTTTTGGTCTTTTCACTAATGGATGTTGAGGTTACATTTTGCACTTGACATAAAAGCTGCTGTTTACTTTTGGAAAACAGAATAATTAGGGTTTAGATTGCATCTACTTTTTCCAAAATTCTGAGTGGTTGGTTTCATCCCCAAGTTCCAGAGGCCCCAGATCGCCCAACTATCTCTATGGCGACAGAAAGCTCTGTCTATGTCACATGGATCCCACGAGCCAATGGTGGCTCTCCAATCACGGCCTTTCGAGTGGAGTACAGGAAGCAAGGCCGCAGTGGTGACTGGATCGTCGCGGCCGATAATATCTCACCTCTTAAACTGTCTGTGGAAGTGCGTAACCTGGAACCAGGTGAGGTGAACATTTGTGGAACATGGAAAAGCTGGAAAAACCCAGGCCTAAATAATATTGTTTATATATATATATATATATATATATATATATATATATATATATATATAGTTTATAATAATAATTGTTCCTTAAATATTGTTTTTTTATATTTATTAGATTGTTATCAAACTTTTAATAATAAATATTAAAAAGTAATTGAAATAAAATTAATGCTTATTTGTATAACTTTTTAGAAAATTAGAAAATATTTTTTAGAAAATTTGTTAAAAACTATGTCTGTGTGTGAATCCTATGAAATAGACATGCACTTGAAAATTGAAAATCCTGTGAAAAACATCCAAATGTGTATACAAGTGGTTTACTGGGGACATAAATGTATGACGGCAGAAATCAAAAAATCTTATTTGGTTTTATAAACCTTTCCATTACAGGTTCCACATACCGCTTCCGTGTCATCGCCATGAATAACTATGGTGAAAGCCCTGCTAGCGCCACCTCCAGGCCATACCAGGTCTCCCTGTCGAATCCTCCCGTCTCGAACCGTCCGGTCACTGGCCCTCACATCTCTTCCACTGAAGCCATCAGTGATACTCAGATAATGTTACGCTGGACTGTGAGTATATTTGTAAATGCACACGTTTGCAGTACAATCACATTCTGTAAATGCCGAATAATCTAAATCTGATGCAAAACCGGAACTGCCCATCTAGGTTTTCAAGCAGCGCATCTTAGGTCCACTGTTGACACAAAGGTTTTTGATAACAGTAGGCAACAAAATATGCTGCTAAAATAAAGGCAGCTGCCTATAGAGGCAGTAGACAGCAAGGCAGCTCACTAGGCTTTGGAAAAGTTTCTGTCAGGCACTCAATAACTCATTACTGAATAAACTATGAGTTTTTCTATCATTCCATGCTTCTGTATGTGTATCATTAGCACATTAATCTTTAAAAGGGCCTCACCACTTGTACAAACAAATGTTGTTTCTGTTTCGGACCTGTTGAAGGAATAACGCTGAACCTCACATTAGCAGCTCAGGGGTTTCAACTAGTGTGTGCTAATGTTTTAAACATATGCCTTTTATATCTAATGGCCAATTTAATTATACTCACATTTCACGCTTAATTCGAAAATGAGAGTGTTAAAACTGTCCAGAACTAACCACAAGCTCACCCACAACAAGCATCCCCGGTTTGTTGTTCTCTGCTGTGCCAGTATTGCCGAAGTGTTTTTTTTAGCATGTTAGCAGAGTGTTTGTGTATGCACTTTTCTAGACGCTGTATAGTAGCTTTCCCATTAGCCCCCGAGAAAACACCCTTGAATGCCTAATCAGACTTATAATTGGCAGAGCCTGGTGCAATTTTGCTAGGGGGGGTTACACTACAGTTACATTGACTTGTATTTGATGCTTTCAAGGTTCAAGTATTAAGCTGCTTCAGTATATTCTAGGTCTTCTGAAGTTATACAACAGCAAAATCTATGTCATTATTTATTGAAAATCTGGATCCTGGATTGAATCCAGAGTTGAACTTAAAGGGATAGTTCACATTTATCACCCTTATGTCTTTCCAAAGCCGTAAGACTTTTAGAGTTTTCTGTCTGTCCATTGACAGTCCATGTAAATTCAATTTTGATGATTCAAAAAATTCATGAAAGAGATCCTAAAGCTAATCCATATGAGGGGTTTAGTCCACATTTATGTGATGAACAGATGGAATTTTGGCTTTTATTCCCATATAAACATTAATCAAACATTATCAGTTGCTAAAGCATGTTTGCTTGACGTGCAAGAACCAATGAGCCTCATTCTCGTGTTATGCAGCAAATTTGAGCTTCAGCAAGAACCAATGAGCTTCATTTTCGTGTTACACAGCACGTTTAACATTCAGCATGAACCAGTGAGGTTTATTCTCGTGTTACACAGCACGTTTAACATTCAGCATGAACCAGTGAGGTTTATTCTCGTGTTACACAGCACATTTGAGCTTCAGCAAGAACCAATGAGGTTTGTTCTCACTCTCCAAGCAGGTTCGTTTGAGCTGTAGTTTATGTTTGCTGATCAATGTTTATATTTAAATCAAAGCCTAAATTCAATCTGTTCATCATATAAAGCGATTGTGTCTCTTTAGAAAATTTGGACTAACCCACTCAAATCATATGGATTAGTTTTACAATCTCTTTATGAAATTTTTTATTGTAATTCTTGCGAGTTTGGAAAGACATTAAATAAATACTTTTTTTAAATTTCATAATTTTTTTAAGGGTGAACTAGAAAATTATTTTTAATTATTTTTTTTATTTTTTTAATTCTGATTTAAGGTGCTTTTATGTTGCGTTCTTCCCAATTTCCTTTTATTGTATGGAAGAGAGCACAATGGACAATTAGGTTCCTTGACATAAATAGTCTGTTTAGTCATGTTTGGAACTGAATGAGGGTGAATAAATAAAAACAGAAATTTTATTTTTGGATAAACTAAATGTAGTTTTAAAAGATTAGCTAAAAGGTTAGTCAGTCATAACAATGTCATTAATGTCTATAAGTCTTAAAGGTACAGTAGCCAAATAAAATAAAATAATTCTAAGTCTCTTTAAGTAAATCAGGATGTGTGTTGATTCTAGTTAACCTTTAGTTAGGTTCTTATCTTTGATGCCATAATCGTTAGCAAGTGAATATTGAGGAAACAAAAAATACATAATTTGCTTTTTCTTTCATCCTCTTTTTTTAGTACACTCCCTCCAGCAATAACAACACCCCCATTCAGGGATTCTACATCTACTATCGGCCAACAGACAGCGACAATGACAGTGATTACAAGAGAGATGTGGTGGAAGGTGAGATCATGGTGTCTGTCTTTGCTCTGTTGTTTTTCTTATTACACTGCTACTTGTTTAATAAATAAATAAATGGACATGAAATATTGAAATTATGTGAGAAGAAAAACTCTACAAAAAGATATGAGAGACATGAAACAAACACAGCTGTAGAGTGCATTAGTGCCTGCCCGCATTTTCAGCAGCGTTCATTCTGGAGGTATTTTTTCCATAATTTTTTTCCATATGGGATTTAAAAAAAAGTCTTTGTTAAAGTAATATAAGCCATGAACCAAACCATCAAGCTATGTGGTGAATAACAACCAACTTTTATTTGAAGCAAAAATACAAAAGTACAAGACTGTGTACTTTAGTCAGCTACTTTAGTGAGGGAAAGTACTACAATCCCATGAAGCATTGTGAATGATGATGATTAAATTTAAAGTTGTGAATAATATCAATATAAAATATTAATATATACACAAATATTATAGTATTTTGTGGGTGTTGGGAGGTTGATATATATATATAATTATTATATGATAGGCTATATAATCACAAAACACACAGCAGACAAATAAGGGAAAATTAATAAGGGAAAACTTATCACAGTTCCATGCAATGATGCAGGAAAAGCTGCACTCTCGAAGAATTACAATCACCTGTCAGTGTCATTCTCTTCCTTCATAACTCGTACTGAGAAGTATATTTGTGTAAATAGTTTGGCAGCACTGCGCGTGAACTTTTTGAAATTTAAAGTTTGCATTTCAGAGAACACCGTTACACCTGTCCGACCACTGCGTTTGTAGGCTGCATGTATTTGTTTACCGTTGCAAACAATCTTTAAATACAACGTTTTAACAATGTTCGTAAAAAAAGAGGAAGAAGGCTGCTTAGACTCGTGTGTTTTATTTTGTTTCTTCAACTTCACAGCATAGCCTAAGTCGCGCTCACAGCGTTATAAATCAATACATAGCCTACAATCCACACAGTTTCCCCAAGGCTCTCCAGAGCATCCAGCGAACACACACGATTCCTCAGCTTCTCTCTCCCTCAGTCCTCGTTCTCTTGTGGCTTTTATACCATCTCTCCGCGCCAATGATTGCAATCAGACAGAGGTGTTTATGATTTGCACTTGACCTAGACTACTTGCTTACTGCCACTCTCCCGACTCTCTCTCTTCGTGCAGACCTCACTAAACCACGCCCCCACGCCACAATCATATTGCAAAAAGGGTAATGTTATTTGCTGTGCGAAACGGTCCTCGGGTTCGGGCTTCAGTTTAAAGCCTGTGCAGACCTCTAATCTCAACATAAAGTGTACTGTCAAACATGATTCATTTTAAAATAAGTTGAAAAAACATTACTTGAACAAAAGCTTATACCATCGATCAACATCCTCCGAACTCACTGTAGGTCTGACTTTAAACATTATTTTACAAATCCCTGAGTTTTTACTTCTGGAATCTGACTGTTACACTCTATGCAGGAAATCTGTTGCCTGGGGCAACAGTCTGTTGCACAGTGTTACAGTCATTACACACAAATATTTGACAGATAAGAGCTACGATTGACCAATCAGAATGAAGCATTGCAGGGAGCCATGTAGTATGAGTGTGTAATGTATATTCTGTCTCAGAGGGGGAGATACAAGGAAAGCGTAATCTGTTGATTGATGTGTAGTGAGTCCTGCGCTCAGAGTAATGAGTCAGTGTAAAATGTGTTTTTAATAAATGGCTGCCGCACTAATGGGCCTGAACTGAAACCCAACACTGACCGCTCAGAGAGGGATTCGAGTTTCTGAGAGGAATGTTAACTGCCATCGCCTCTCCTCCGCCTCCTATTTTTACTTTTTACCCCCTTTCTCTCTGTTCACATTGGCCCCTCAAACCTCTCCTCCTCGTCCTCATCTAAACAACAAGCTGTCAGAAACACGCTGGGCAGATAAGATGACCTCATAAGTCAGCTTTTACAGAACTTTCTCAGGAATGTGTCCTGTGTTGGTCTTAAAGTCCATATGCATTTTTTTTTTTTACAAACCATTTAGCTTACATAATCTGAAAGTTCTCAGCTCTCAACATGATCAAAACTGAAAATACAACTCGGTTCAATCTACTGCATGCCTTCTGTCATCTGATGGATAGGTAGCAGCCATATCACCCTGTAATCCAAGACTGGTTTCCCACTGAAGCTAAGCAGGTCTGAGCCTGGTCAGTACCTGGATGGGGGACCAACTGGGAAAACCAGGTTGCTGCTGGTAGAGGTGTTAGTGAGGCCAGCATTGGGCACTCTTCCTGTAGTCTGTGTGGGTCCTAACGCCCCAGTATAGTGATGCGGACACTGTACTGTCAAAGAGCACCATCCTTTGGATGAGACGTTAAACTGAGGTCTCGACTCTCTTGGGTCATTAAAAATACCAGGATGTCATTCGGCTAAAGAGTAGGGGTATAACCCCGGCATCCTGGTCAAATTTGCCCATTGGCCTCTGTCCATCATGACCTCCAAATCATCTGATTGTCCTTAATCACTCGGTCTCCTCTCCACCAATTAGCTGGTGTGTGGTGGGTGTTCTGGCACAATATGGCTGCCGTCACATCATCCAGGTGATGCTGCACATTGGTGGTGGTTAAGGAGACCCCCCCCATGTAAAGTGCATTGAGGACCCAGAAAAGCGCTATATAAATGTAACAAATTATTAGTATCATTATTATAGTTTATAGGCATATTAGGCATTTCAGTATTAATCTAAATGCATTTACCTTCAGATGATGGTACACCTGACTTTTTTCTCTGAAATTGTACTGATTTTTAGTAATTGTGTATGTGATATATATTCTAACTGTTATACTTTAGAATGTAAGGGTCAATTCCAACATGGTTGACTCCAAATGCATAGAAAAGAATAAAAAGAAGTCTTTTTTTGTAGAAGTGTTTGTGGATTTATCCATTCAGATGTAACTGCTGTGATTAGATTTGGTACACTGATTCAAACTTTGAGTCTTTTTGACTGATTCATCAGAATCTGTTCACTAGAGTCATTTGTTTCTGAATCAGACTCCACTCGCTGTGCTGTGTTTGTATATATTGTGAACTGCCATCAAAGATAATGCACAAGATGACATTTTATTTTATTGTCATGTTAGTTATTTTTGCTAGTGCCACTGAACACTGTTATATTGTGTGTGCAGGGGAAAAAAACTGCACTAAACAGCCTGTGATGCTTTTTTCATGAATGTGTGAGTCTGTAAGTGTGTGTTTTGTATTTTTCTCTTTCATTATGCAGTACAGCAGCTGGTCATTTACTGTACAGCATGCCTTCACTGTATTAAAAAGAGAAGTGAGCAACACAAATAAAATATCGTGGCACAAACGTAATTAGAGTGCTGGCTCTCAGCATACGTATGTGAGAGACTGCGGCGAGTGGCTGCTACGGTATGTGTGTGTGTGTGCACAGGGCCCTGAGTGTGTTCAGTGGGAATACTGGAGCCAGGCCAGAACAAACGTTAAGCTGCCTTATAAGGAGCCTGTCTGCAGCAAAGCAACTGTCTGAATCCTTCTGGGACACTGTGAGAATGAGAGTGCGAGAGTGTGTGTGTGTGTGTGTGTGTGTGTGTGTCTGTGCAAGAGAGAAAAATGAGATTGAGCAAATGAATTGTGGTTTGGAGAGAACAACACATGCTTTGAGAAAAGCCCTTCTCATTCAATATACTCTTCCTTTTCCCGCCCCCTCCCCCAGGCTTCAAATTCAGGCATATGATTGGTCAACTCCAAGCTGAGACGTCCTACGACATCAAGATGCAGTGCTTTAACGACGGCGGCGAGAGCGAATATAGTAACGTAATGATCTGCGAGACCAAAGGTGAGAGGCTGAAGTACCATCACAGGAATGCTATACTTAACATGTAGACAGGAACCCATAAAGCCCCTGTGGTAATGACAGAGGAAAGCGAGCTATCGTTTTATTAGTAGCTAGACAAAGAGAGACATTGTGCTGCGTCTGCTTTACATCATTCACTGATAACTGCCCTTAATGCAACACTGTTGAAATCAAACCAGAGCGTCATTCACAGCCAGAGCAAATAAAAATCATGGAGTGCAAACAGACCTGCTGTTAGCACAAACTTTAAAACTGACAACAGATGCATTGTTATATAACAGCACGTACGTATTTTTGGTGCTTTATTATTGCTTATAATTGGGTTAAATATTTGAACAAACCCCTAATCCTAAAAATTAAAGCATTAGTACTAAAGGGTTAGTTTGCCAAAAAAATGAAAATTCTAGACGAATACGAATGTCGTTTGAGAATCGTAAGACCTCCGTTCATCCTCGGAACACAAATGAAGATATTGGTGTTGAAATCCGACGGCTCAGAAAGGCCTTCACTGACACCAATGTCATTTCTTCTCTCAAGACCCATAAAGGCACTAAAGATGTTGTTACAAAGCCCATCTCACTACAGTGATTCTACAATCATTTTATGAAGTGACGAGAATTAGGTTTTGTGGAAAAAAAAGAAATAACAACTTGTATAGTGATGGGCCGATTTCAAAACAAAGCTTCGAACCGTTATGAATCAGCGTATCGAATCATGATTTAGATTGCGTGTCAAACTGCCAAACTTCTGAAGTATCGATCTGAATCATGAATCGATACACTGATTCATAACGGTTCGAAGCATTGTTTTGAAATTGGCCCATCCCTATATAAGTCGTTATTTAGTTATTCTCGTTATTCTCGTCGTACTCCTACTACATTTCGCCTAATGTTTATTGAAGACTGTGTATTCAAGCATGCTACCATGTCGGCGTATTCTATTTCAAACGTAGTGTTAATCATGATACTCTGATTGGTGGCGATATCTCTGCAGAATCATAGGTAATAAACAGTTATTTAAAAAAGAAGTTGAAGTACACACATACTGTGCTGCTGCTAAAAATCACTTCATGCGTACTATGCGCATACAGTAACATATGAAGGGAAATCTACAGAGATTTGACAATCATGACTGGCTTTTGCCTGGGCAAGCACATTTTCTTTCTGTAAATGTAAAAAAAATAACTAAAAACTAAATCGCTAACCAATAAATGTAGAGCTTGTGATAAATTCTCTTCAAAGACATCCAGATGTTTCATCCCCTCAAACTCACTTTTTATTCTCTTTCTTTCCCTCCAGCCCGTCAACCTCCAGGTGTGCCCAGCCAGCGTCCCATTACCCCTCCAGGGTTTTACCCCGCAGATACACCCATCCAGCCGGGCGGCCTGCTCTACCTGATCGTGGGCTGTGTTCTGGGCGTCATGGTGCTCATACTTCTGGTCTTTATCGTCATGTGCTTGTGGAGAAACCGTCAGCAGAACAGCCTCCACAGTAAGTGACACGCTTTCTGTTTATGTCCTAGTTTTTGTGTGCTTTTTGGAGCCACTGTCTACTTAGTGATTACTAAGAAAACCATTGAATTGTAGCGTTCAAACATCATTACAATATTTAGTTTCCTCATGATGTATATTTTTACAGTGGAACGATACTCTTAAGTATTTCTTTTGCAGCTACTGTTATTATATTTATATATGTAGTAATGAGACCAGCAGCGCTGTGTTGTTTTAGTTTATGTAGTATTTCTGTAAGGTTAAGAGGGTATGCTGTGTCAATAATGTCTTTATGAAATTGACTAAGAATCCACCTTGTGATCCAGGCCTGGTTTTCATTGCCTCTCCTCGACTGCCGGCCCTTTGAAGTTTTCTTTCTTTTTCTCTTTTTTTCCTCTCTCAATGAGATTGAGTAACAGAGTAAACAGTGCTGGCCACAGCGGTGTGTATAAGTAGTAACACAGACACACCTCCCCCAGAAATAGGCCACAAATGGGCCTGCTAACTTTCATCACATACACTCCAGTTCTGCTAGACAGTATTTCATGTGTTTGGCAAAAGCAGTTTCTTATGCTCACAAGGTTGCATTTATTTGCTCAAAAATAAGGTAAAACCGTAATGTTGTGTGAATGTGTATTACAATTTAAAATAGCTGTTTCTTTTTACTTTATTATATTTCAAAATGTAATTTATTCCTGTGAAGCAAAGCTACATTTTCAGCATCATTACTCCGGTCTTCAGTGTCACATGATCCTTCAGAAATTATTCTAAAATGCTGATTTACTACACAAAAAACATTTCTTATTATTATCAATGTTGAAAACAGTTGTACTGCTTGATATTTTTGTGGAAACAGTGATACTTTGTTCCAGGATTCTCTGATGAATAGAAAGTTCAGCATTTATTTGAAGCAGTGATGAATTGAAAAATCAATTTTCCCTTGAGCTTTTGATATATAAAAGGTCATGGTAATATAAGAATATCCTGTAAGTTTCAGAGCTGAATACTTCATTGTTAGTCAAATGAAAGCTTTTATAGACACCAGGCCCAGAAAACGTTTGTGTTTGCATCTTCACGTCACCGTGTTGCGAAACACACCTCTACAGAATAATAAGCACGTCCAGAGCACGTCTAATTCAGTAGCCCCGATTTTTTTAAAATATGTAATAGTAGTCCGGGGCTGTGTGTTTTCCAGGCAGGCTATCAAAACGTATGCCCATCGGCAGGCCGGTGAATCTCAAATAGTGAAATAATGTTCCTTTCTTGATCTGTGATTGTGTGTGGGTTCGCGCTTATATCCACCGATCGGGTGGGCCAAGTAACAAAAATATTATTCCAATCAATCGCGGGTGGAAGAGAAATAAATCAATGTGTTTGTTTAATAAAGACGTTTACAAGCCCTGTGATCGAGAGATTCATTCCGGTTGCCACTTTCAAATCAATTCCTCCCTCTTGTGAAGTGAACTGAAAGGGGAGCTGAAGCTTATTAAATATGCAAATCTTATCCAATCCTAGCTGTCCCAGTGTCTCACGCCCATCAAAACCCAACATTCAGAAAAGAGCCTCAAAACCAGTGTAGAAAATAGCCTATTACTTATTAGTTATGATGTTTTTGAATGTAAAAACCACACAAACGTCATTAGTTGACCTCAGACAACAGTATAAAAAAAATAAAAAGCCAGTTCATGATGCCTTTAAAATAGAAATATTGTACAATATTATACATGTCTTTAACTTTTGATTAATTAATGCATCTTTGCTGATTACAATTCTATCATATTAAATTCCTTTAAAAAATCTTTTGAATGGTAGTGCATAATAATTACAGAAGAATCTCTGTATTTTCTGTAGATCACATGTCAACTACCCTTTAAAAATGTACTAACGTAAAACTATTTTCTGTAGAGTACGACCCTCCAAGTTACCTGTATCAGTCTGCGGAGATGAACGGTCATGTTCTGGAATATTCCACACTGACTGGCTCCAGCCATGTGAATGGAAGCATGCACACGGGCTGTGGACACACCGCTCCCATGATGCCCCAGGCCTGCCATCACCTCCACCACAAATTGCCCAATGGCCTAGCTTTGCTGAACGGATCAGGAGCCCTCTACCCTCCTGGGCATCCCCACGCACATGACGCCTCTCTGCCCCACAACACCATGGAGTACGATCACCCACACCCTCATCACCTTCATAATGTGAGTAAATGTTGGATTGGACACATACGATTGAAAGTGTTTTCTCCTTCTCAGTACAATACATTAAAAACAATAATATGTGACCCTGGACCACAAAATCATTCATAACGGTATTTATATATATATATGAAAGCTGAATAAATAAGCTTTTAGGTGATGCATGGTAAGTTAGAATAGGGCAATATTTGACCGAGATACAACTGTTTGAAAACCTGCAAAAATGTAAATATTATTTTCATATTATTCTTATATCAATTTTGAAAAAAATCATTTTTATAGTTGTCCAAATTAAGTCCTTAATGGATATTACTACTAATAATAATTTGTATATATATTTACAATAAAATATTATCTTTACTTATCTTAATATCCTAATATCTTAATGATTTTTCACATAAAAGAAAGATTTAAAGGTAATTTTGACCCATACAATATATTGTTGGCTGTTGTCACAAATATACCCATGTGAATTATGACTGGTTTTGTGGCCCAGTAATCATGCTAATATGATGATTATTATTGGTACTCAATTATTAATAATAGTTAATAGATGTTATAGTTTTCCATGAAATGGATTTAAGTTACGTGTCGCTTACAACAACCTACACATCCCAGCATAAACGCTGTAGATAAACGTTTTGTTATTAAAGTTATGTACAATTTTGTTATTACTACTTGAACAAAACCACTGTTAATTTAAACAGAAAATCAAGCATTCTCTATGTGTGTGTGATTTGGCATGGCAGCCAATACATATAATAAATAACAGTCACCTCACATAATTCAGTAAAATCCTGCATTTGGACCAGGCCTGGTTCCGGAATCAAATCACAGGGTGCTTCTGAAATGAGTGAAGGTATTTTTGTCTTGTCCTTTGCCATCACTGTCAGTCGTCGAAATTTCGAGAGTGAAATGAATCCTGCATTTATATGCGGATGGGCCTATGTATCGAAGCCTATACGTGGCTGCTTATCAAGCATGGAAAACAAAAGTTTTATTCAAATTCGTAATATATTAATATTAATTATATATCACCTGGCAGCGAGCAACGAGCGCTCCCTTTCATTTATCACGATCTCACAATATTAATCAGTGAAGCTGACTACACAATGAATCTCTTATTTACATAATGTCTCCACTTTAGAGAGGATCCGCGAGCGTGCAGAACTCACCACTGGACAAAAAGTGGAGTCTAACTCAAACACCTGTGATTGGCCATTGCGTTCAAGAAATCAACAATGACTGCCAAAAGACATTGTAAACAGAATATTTTGATGTCTCCAGAGAGCAAACACAGATACGCGCAATTTTTTGCTAATATGCTATTATTATGAAGAAAAATTATCCTATACCAGCAGTTATGAGCAGCTCTTCTCTCTAAAAGCAATCAGAAGCAGCAGGCAGAAGTTTTTTGAGTGAGAACTCTTACACGCTAGTTTCAAGTTCGTCTCCCTCAGTCCAGAGTTGTCAATGGAGCGGGCCAAGCCCCTCTGGCGCTGGGCCTGAGTGTAGTGTTTGATAAATGAGAGGTGAAATATGGCTTTTGTTATATTTTTTGTTTGTTGTGGCAGGGAGGGGGGATATACACGGCTCTGCCCCAGAACGACTCGCCGGACTGCATGAGCTGTCAAAACTTCTGCAACAACAACAGGTGAGAGAGAGGGAAATGTAATACTTGAAAAAAGTCAAGCCCAGTAGCTTGTTAATGTTTGGTGTTTACATGCCGGCAGAATTATGTTTTGCTCAGCGCGCCTCTAGTCAGCAAACCAATCATCTGCTCCATCTGGTTCTCATTTCACCCCTGACCTGAGCTTATTCTGTTCTGCGCTAAACACATACACACACACATACACGCATGGCAACTCTTCTCGACGAGGCTTGTTTGTGTACTCTAGTGTGTCCGGCAGTAACAGTTTACACTGAACGCACCCTTGCTGCAGTCTTAATGAGTGGATTGTTTATTTAGCCGCGGCCAGCGGGGGAGCAGAGGGAAATCCTTCTGAATGGAGCTGATATCAGAGCACTAACTAACTGTGCGCATCTGTGTACACTTTATATCCCCGATTACTTCTCGAGTGAGCATTCAGTTATCTGCATGTGTATTTATACTCTCAGGTATTGTTTGTTTATGTGTTTATGTGGAAGTATGTGTGCGTTGAACAGAGGTGGTAAAAGTACTCAAAAGTTATACTCGAGTGAAAGTATATATACCTAAATAAAAAAATACTCCAGTAAAAGTAGAAAGTCCTCCATTCAAACATCACTTGAGTAAAAGTACAAAAGTATCAGATTTAAAACGTACTCAAGTACCGAAAGTAAAAAGTAAATATTCAAATTAACTGTAAATATCAATAATTAAGCAGATCAAATCTTTTGGGACTGATATGCAATGCTTTAATTGAACAAATGATAAGATTAGATACTGCAATTAAGAATTTGTTAGATTTGCTATTAATAGGAGACAATGAAGCACCTTAACGCAGTATAGGGGTTAAACTTAAAATAGATATGTTCTATAACATTAGCTCCATAAAACAGATGAGGAGCAAGATACTATTAACTAATTCAAAATTAATTCAAAAGCCATAACCACAATGACATATCACGTAACAATTAGTTAATAGTCATGTGCCTCAACAAGTAAAGTCATACTATAATTTTGCCAATTGCTATGATTAATGATTAATTAAACAGACAACTGAGAGTCGGAATGCATGGCTTTGAATACATGAATTTACATTATTAGTTAATGTAATATGTTATTAGGGAATTAATGATGTCATATTTAATTAATAGCAATTCATATATTACTTAATCTATTAATCATAGAGAATGTTCATTAGTTGCTGATGCAGTAATCATTAATAAATGGTTTAGTTCTTCATTAGTAATACATTAACTCATGATTATCTGTGCATTAGTTAGGCATGAATTATAATAGTGCACCTGTATTGTAAAATGTTACCGATGTTTTCATAGTAAATAGTGTGCCGCAAAATAAAAAAGTTGGGGAAACACTGAGCTAACGTTAGTGTGGCAAACCTGACTTGTCAGCTTTTCCAAGTCTATACCTGACTGGATCATCCATGACCGACCAGACCGGTTTGGAAATCAAGTGTAATAAATACTTAATACTTGGAGCGGGCGTGGGGAAATGTATTGGAGTAAAAAGTAAACTTTGCCTTTAATATTGTAGTGGAGTAAGAGTAAAAGTAGATGCAAATAAAATATACTCAAGTAAAGTACAGATCCTCGAAAAAAATACTTAAGTAAAGTATCAAAGTATTTTTACTTGATTACTTACCACCCCTGGCGTTGAAGCCTCTCTGTCTTATCAGCATGCGCAAACACACCGAGACACAGGCTGTTGAGTCTGGTCAGGCAGCGTAGAGAGTCGCGGAAATAAATCTGTGATCTCAGATGCGATCAGTTTGAACATAGCAGAGATGCTTGTTTCAGCTGGTGCACATGCTCAAGCTGTTCTGCAGATGAAATTCATAAAAAAATGAAAATGCTCTCATTTACATATCCTCTTACCCCACATGTATGACTTTCTTGCTTCAAACATAAAAGGAGAAATGTTGATGAATGCTCATGCTGCTCTTTTCCATACAACAAATTATATTGTGTCAAGAGCTGTCAAACTTCAAAAAAGCACCTTTGAAATAATAATAATAAAATTAGGTATGCATGAAGTAAATTAAGTACCTTTGCCGTCATCATACTTAATCTTTAAAAGACTTGTATAACATACTTGTATAATGTAATCTTTGTAACACTGTAAAATGCACATACATTTTTCATATTGTGTATTATAATATTGTAATGCCTACATTTTCAAATGTACTTAACTTTATGATTTTAAATAATTGATTTTTGTTTTTTTGTTTTTTTGCTTTAATTTATTTACACAAAATATTATAGAATTTTAATATTGCTAATTTTTTGGTTATTGGTCATAACATGAGAATAATTAACTTACAATAATAAATAATGATATCAGCCTGAATTTTAATATCATGTGTCGCACCAGGTTTGACACCAGTCTGTTACTTAAAATGAAACATTTTATTTCTTCTAGTTTGTCAAGGAAACGTCATTTTCATTTAAGGAGCATGTGAAGCTCATCAATCGAGTTTCGTAAGAAAAATATTGCGTTTAATGCTTAAAAAAGTACATTCATCCTTCATAAACCTACTCCACATAGCTCCAGGAGGTTAATAAAGGCCTTCTGAAGCGAATCAATCAAGTTTTGTAAGAAAAACACCCATATTTAAATCTTTATCTTAAATCTGGCTAACCGCCTTCCGTATTCAACTGAAAAAGAAAGTGTAAGTCTTGCGCAGAAATTGTAAGATTGATTGAAAAAGCTTACACTACGTTCTAGTTATATGTCGCGTCAGTTTCCGATATTTTCCTTACAAAACTCGATTGATTCGCGTCACAAGCCCCTTGCCCCCACCCCACCCCACCGCGAAGCTGTATGGAGTATGTTTATGATAGATAGATGCACTTTTTTGAGCTTCAAACTCGTGAGCCCCATTCACTTTCATTATAAAGCTTGGAAACATCAGGATATTTATTAATATGACTCCGACCGTGTTCATCAGAAGAAGAAAGTCATATACACACCTAGGATGACTTGAGGGGGCATAAATCATAGAGTAATTTTCATTTTAATATGCACTACTTTCAAAGTGCTTTTTCCCAAAAAAAATATGTCCATGCAAGATTTGAGCAGCAATGCTTCATAAATGAAATTACTGGCAAGAGGGCATACTTTTATACCTTTGTTTTAATGGGAATATCTGGAAAATGCTTAGTTTCCAAAGTTTGCAGCGCAGTGTCCATCATTTATGTCTTGTGCTTGTTTCATGGACAGGTGTTACACGAAAACCAATGGCACTTTCTCGGGCGGCACTCTCCCCCTAATGCACCGCGTGGCAGCGCGCCAACCTGACGGGCTGGAAATGATGCCCCTCAACCCTGTTTTGTCTCGCTGCCATGGACGTGACAGCCCACAGCTCAACAGCTCCCAAGAGAGAGATTCAGTGGTGGAGGTGGAGGAGGGCAAGACTCCACCCCTTTCCCAGAATTCCCCTTGTCTGCCTGTGGAAACAAAGTCCACCCTCGAGCAGCAGAGAGGTGAGAGAGTTTCAGCACTATAAAGAGCTCTCTGATTCCCTCTGAATGAGGAAAGTCAGTGTTTCCTCTCGCTGTTCAGGAAATTACTGCATTGGCAAACTATAAATTACCCATCATGCAATATTATTTTACCTGACTAGACTGCTGCATACCGGAGTTGGTGCATAAAATTTCTCGATCTGTGTGTGTAACAGGAGTTCAGCCCATGCAACGTGAAGACTCCGAGGGTCCTGTGGTGTGTTGGGAACGGCTGGGACTGCCTGATCTGGACTGTAAGGAAAAAACAGCTTGGATCTCTACTGGAAGCTTGACTGGAGATCTCATCCAGCCTACAGTGCAGGAGATCTGAACACACTTAAAGCAGAAAACGCTTCTCACACACTCTAAACAGCACGAGAGAAATTGGGAACATTGACACATTTTAAAAAAGGCAATGGCCAGTGATGGAATGGTCAGAGACATTGTGTGACTTGAAGTGGACACCAAACTGACTGCTTACAGAGCTGGAGCAGACTGACGAAGGAAAGTAAGATGGAGAGGAATAGAATGAAAAGAAAGAATGAAGAGACTTTTATGCAAGCATGGCGGAAAACTCAAAGGCTGAAACGATCCCGTTTGTGGGAGGACTTTTAAAAGTAAAAGCAAAAACTCTTTAGATGACTTATTTATTTTTTGTAGTAGTAAAATATTATTTCATATGAATGTATCTGTTGTAAGAAAAAAAGTTTGTCTTTTATATTATTTATGCTTTTTTTTGATGAGCTTGAACTTTTTTTTGTTTATTGACTTTATATTTTTTGGTTTGTTCCACACAGTGTGGAGTTTAGCCATTGTATGTGTAAAGTTTTGTTATAATATAAAGAGAAGATTAAGTATTATGTCTATCCATATCCTTCTCTAATATTTTAATGCTACAAGGCTTTCACATTACCGAACATGGACGAATATTAACAGATTCGTACGGCCCCTCAACTGCACCCCTAAAGCACATATGGATATGTACAATTGGAAGGGCTGCATGATTGATCGAAATGAAACCGCACAACATTTGGCAAAGTCTGTGGTCAGTAGTAAATGCTGCTTCATCTGAAAGCCAGAGGGCACTCTCGTGAGGAAACTCAGGATATGCCTCGCGGAAGTAGATAGCGGTCGTTCCAGGAAATCCATATGGGCATTGCTGTAGCTGAGTAAACAGAAGAATGAAACATTTAAATTAAACATGACTAATAAACACACAACTACGACAATACATGATTTAAAGTTCTTCAAGCTCTCTTAGGTATTTTCATGATAATAAAGAATATTTATACTTCAATTCTAATCGCCGTAGCCTTTATCACAATGTCTTATTCTATGTAAGAAGCCACATCATCTCACAGATGGATGCTCAACTGTCGTGACGAAGTGAGTTTGGACTGAAAACAAATTCTATGTTCTCTTATATTGGACAAGGGGATTCGTAAATGCTTCTCATATTTGAAAAGATCTTTTGCTTTTTTAAATGCACGTTATAAGCGACTCAAACTCACAGTGCTTTCAAGATGGAGCAGCGTTTACTACTGATCACAGAGCTGTGCTTCTCTGACAAGGTGCGCATTCAAAATAATCACCAAATCGATTTAAGCGCGATTCCGATTCATTGCCATTAATCGCGAGGCCCTAATTGGAGCCTAGAAAAGTTCCATGCAAGCATAAAATTTTAACGCTCTTACTATGATCGATAAGGCAGCCTGAACCTGATATCAGAAATATCTACTCAAATACCTGGCAATTGCAACAGCTCTTTGAAGTTTGCCGGAGGCAATCCCCACAGCCTCCCAGCCACACCTATCCACGTCGCTTTGTTAACCACAAACAAACACAAGAGTGCTTGAATGACCTTTGACCCTCCCAGGATGCACTGAAGGGCACTGGTCGTGTTAACATCACGTGAGTGTTTTTGTTTGGTTGCTTCGTGGAGTTCTTCACTGCGGTCTCCTTATTTCAGCTTCAGATGTGGTTTGTACTCGAGTTGACTGTCTGAATGAGCAGACTGCCAAAGGGTGGATGGTGCATTGTCATGTTTTGCGGTCTTTTAACAGCTGATTTCAGGCAGGCACTAATGGATGGCTGGATTAAGAAGTGTTTTTTCATCATTTTTCTTTTTCAAGATACAAGAGCTTGATTTACTATGAAACATACCGTAACATTCAGATCCCAAACATCCACCCTCATCCATTTACTGAAACAAAGTTTCAAAAATGAACTTTTTGCATCAGTTAGATGTAAAATGCATGACCATCATGCATATCAAGGACGGCTATTTGTTAAAAGGTTAAGTGATGAGGAACTTGGACATAGACACTTATTTCTTAAATGTTAAAAATCCCTCGGGGAACAACCTTGATGATAAAAATGTATCATATATCCCCTTTATGTGGATACCCTAAACACACAGTGACTCCAGGCTACACCTTTACTTGAAAATCACATAAAGTAAAATGCAAACACTCAGAATTTAATGAGATCGTAGGCATTAGTGTGTGTCCTAATACATGGAGATGCCAATGCAGCAGTTTGAAGATTTGATTTGTTTTGCTGTGCAAGCCACAGATTTCTCTGCCATATAAACCTCTCCATCTACAGCTAATATTAAAACTGACTCATAAAATGCAAACAAATCAGTTTGGGTTGTTGCTATAAAGTACATCAACTTACTTAGTTTGCACTTTTTGTGTATTAATGCAAAATTATATTATGCAGTTGAATTATGTTCATTTTTTCACTATTTCCACAAGGGGCAGTATAGCAGGAATTAGCACAAATGATCTGTTTTATGGTCAGTTTTTTGCTGTTGTCCTGACAAAGCAACAGTTTGGAGAAGATATTGCTAAACAAGTAAAAGTTAATGTTTATAGAAATGTACCTACATTTTAAAGGTGGGGTAAGTGCTATCTGGTAACCGTTGTTGGTATTTCAAATCACCAAAACAAACACGCCCCTACCCCCAAAAGGGTCTCGCCCCTATTTTGATAGCTCCACCCCACACATACGTAACCCAGAGGCATCAACGGCTATGGCAGAATCTCTGTGTATCTAATTCAGGTCGAATATTCAATGAAAAAGTCATCCCTTCTATCAGAAAAACACAAACCGTTCTTGTGAACAGCTCGATAGTACACGAGCAAGACAGTCCAACTAACGAACATATTACAATTATGAAAAGAAGAGTTACAGCAATCACAAAAACACACATAAACCGTTCTCATGAACAACTCAATATAGGCTACACAAGCACACAGTCCAGCTAACGACATATTACAATTATGACAAGATTAGAGATAGCGATCACAAAATCACAAACTGTTCTCGTGAACAACTCTATAGCACGAGCCGACAGTCCAACTAACGACATATTACAATCATGACTGGATAAGGGTTATATAGATCATGAAAAGAGTAAGCAAACATGTATTAGGAGTATAGTATCTTAGTTGTCGGAGACATTGTGTGAGCTGATGCTTGAAGCACACGGTGAGGAGATTTAGATGCTCCATACGGTGTGGAAATGATCGGGTCTTTATCATCGCTGAAGTGAGACACAATACGATCGCAAATGGACAAACAAGTGAACATGACACACGAGCATAGTCAAGCAGCATATATTAGGCTAGTTCTCGGCTAATGTCCGTCAGGTGTGACTCGTGTGTTTTGAATAATGACGTGCACAGATCGAAAGCAAGCGCTCTTCTCACCATCAATAGTAGACACGCCCCTTACCTGCTGATTGGCTACAAGTTTGTTATTCCACTCGGCCCGAGTCCTTTTTCTAAAACGGTTTTGAAATAAGACTTACCCCACCTTTAATGCAGACATTTGAATGATTCATCACAGTAGTGAGGTTTCTTTCTGACTGAGCGGTTGTGTTCGCATATTTGTGTTCGGAATATTTCAAAAATGTTCTGATCCAAGTTTTTAAAAAAGAATCACTGATCAAAAAGAGCGACTGCACCCACAACTCACACTCATTACTGTTGAAACGGTTTTCATGACATTTCATTGCTTAATCTGATGTTATTAATAAATCGTTGCTTATCCTATTGTAACCCGGAAATAAGCTAAATGCTCTAAAATGCAGAAAAAAGAATGATGGTATGTAACCAAATTTCGGTGGGCTAAGCCTTGATATGGCTGTGTCTGAAAACTGAAAAAGGCTGCTTTTGGAGGATGCGTTATAAGGTAGGAAGGCGTCAAGGCCCGTCCAAATCCAAAGTTAGCTTAACTTCCTGTCTCCTGACCTTCATCTGTTAGATTTTTTAAGGAAGCATTGATGTATCCTTGCTACCTTTGATATCTCACAATCATGTGATTCCATTCTGTGACAGTTGGGCTAAAAATAAAGATGGTGTCTGAAAGTTGCAGTTGGTGGTCAGTTTGTGTATAAATCATGGGCGTAGGTTTAGGGGGGGACGCTAGGTACTAGTCCCAATCAATATTTTAAGATGGCAAAATTGTCCCCACCAATATTTTAGCAAACTCCTTCGTGCTGCTATATGGATCGATTCCGTATCTTCCCGTATTTACAAGCAAAATGACGCGTCCCGCCGTATCAAACCAATACGGATACACAAGATTGGGTTTTAGCAGCTTTGCTGCTGCCATAGCGACGGAGTCTCGAGAACATGCGCTGTAAACTTGCGCGCTTTTTTAAAAACATGTCGAGCTCGCGTCCACCGTTTAAACGCAAGAGGATTTCCAGATATAGGGCTGAATAGAAACAAAGGTATCAGTGAGTCTGTCCAGTAACTTATGATGAACCTAAGACAAACTGCAGCCTTTGCAGAGAAGCATTTCAGTGTCTGACTGAAAGCAGCAGCGATGACGGACACATCCGTGCTTCTAGGTAGGCCATTTAATGGATAATATATTAATATAATATTCCATACATTATCAAAGCTTGGCAGACTTATTTTTCTAGACATTAGACCGGTTAATTAATAGATTATAGCCTAATTAATGTTATTAATGTATAATTTAGCTATAGGCTATATTAATAATTAATAATCCTGTCATATAAAGTTTGACATTTAAAAAATATTTAGATAAAAATGTGACAAATAATTGCATAATAATATAGTCATAATAGTAAATTAATAAAGAAAATTTAATTTAATGTTTGAATTTCAGAACATTTTTTTCAGTAAAGTGGTTACTGGTTCAAAATGACTGCTTAAAGAGACAGTGCACCCAAAAATGAAAAATCTGTCGATTTCCTTTTTAAACCTGTATAAATTTCTTTGTTATGTTGAATTCCTACCATGGAAGTAAGTGGTGCCCCCAAAGCAGCCTGGTTACAAACTTCCTTTAAAATCTTCTTTTGTGTTCAGCAGAACAAATAAACTCATACAGGTTTGGAACATCATGAGGGCGAGTAAATGATGACAGGATTTTTATTCTTGGGTGAGCCATCCCTTTAAAGTGCACCAATATAGGCTATTAAAGAGTTCTTTAGAAATAAATAAAATAATCAAATGTAAAATAATATAAAATGTGTTCTGTTGCAAGTTTGCATACTTGATTCCATGTTTATTGTTGAGCTGTTGTACTTGATTAATTGTCACTCTTATCACTACTATCACTCTTTAAATGCCAAGTTCATAAATTATTTTCAAAAACTGATTCAAAAAATCGATTATTAATGTATGAGGCTTTTCAGCCCAATCCAGTACCATAATAATAATAAAAGACAAAATACTCTTTAATTGTCAAGTTCATAAATTATTTTCAAAAATGGTTTGGAAAAAAAACTTACAAACAAAATAACTTATTTTCAATATAAAAAGTGATTGTGCATGATTATATAGCATTATGGCTTTAAAATCAAAAAATGTGGTTATAATGGAAGTCAATGGGGCAAAAACAGCCACGAACAGTAAATGAGGGAGAAACAAAAACTGATCCTGTACAAAAACTAACAATGCATCAAATCTAAAGTTGTTACTAATCTTTGACATGCTCAATAATGTGATAAGAGGTAAAAAAAAAAATCCAGTCCACAATCATTTTTTATATTGAAAATAAGTAATTTTGAGTGCATGTTGTGTTTTTTTTCCAAAAAAAAAAACATGTTGTGTTTTTTTTCCAGTTTTGAAAATCATTTATGAACTTGACAATTAAAGAGTATTTTGTCTTTTATTATTATTATGGTACTGGATTGGGCTGAAAAGCCTCATAAATTAATAATCGTTCATTCCCAAACTATGGTGCATTTCCATACTCAGTAATACATAATAGACGATATAATCTGGGCAAACCTGGTGGGATGTCCCCACCAAAGCTGACACCAAACCTACGCCCTTGGTATAAATGCACGTTTTTGACCGACGTTTTCACTTTTGATGTCATTTCTAGAGAGAATTTACTATATATTAGCTAATTATTTACTTAGTTATCACCAAAACTTTTTCTATTTTGATATAGATCATTAATACGTTGTTTAACCCTTATTAAACCTACCTCAAAAGTCTGTCTGTGTGCAAATGCTGCCTGCAAAGTCATCGTCTGATAGGGCAGCGAGGTAGCAACCTATAACTGAGATGTTGAACTTCTGGATGATTTAGCCTAAGCTAAGTTGAAGTAGGCTGATTAGAGTGTTTAACTGAGCTGGCGGCTTTTAGTTTCTTCCATTATAGTGCCAACACTGCCATTCAGAACTGCTGGTAATTCCCCACAAATCCTCTGACACCAAGAAGCTTCCATCTGTCATTTTAGGTTGGAAAGAAAAATGTAGATGGAGGAAAGACAAGAGGTCTTGCTGTTTGTGGCAAACCGTTTAACGCACAATCCAGGCCACTTCAAGGTGGTTTCTTGAATTCTGGCTGAGCTTAAAGTGTCTGGACATTAAAATATCCATTCCGCTCCACTGGGCTTCAGCTGGAAAACCAAAGTCAAGATCTAAACAACAGGCAAAGGTAGGCCCAGAGATCTGAGTCATATCAGACACACAATGATATCGAAGCGTATCCTTGATGTGACCTGTGAATTTCGACCTGTGAATTTGCTTTAATAGGATGAAGAAGACTTTTAGAGTGGGTTCCTATGTAGCTTGAGCCATGAAGTCATTCCTGTAGCACAAATAGTAGAGGAGGATGCTAGCAACACCAAGCTCATGGATTCAATTCCCAGGGAATTCAAGAACTGAATGCAATGTAAATCGCTTTGGATAAAAGTGTTTGCCAAATGTGCAAATGTGGCCTCAGAACTGGTGATTCTAAAACCAAGTAATTCATTAACCATTTCAGTCATATCCAACTGATGATTCCATGAGCGATTATATACAAGATATTATCCATGAATTTCTTGGTGATGATTTTTTTCAGAGTAGGTCACCAGGGGTGCTTCGAATTTCTAATTTGTGCTTCCTTGTTTCATTTCTGCGTACCTTAGCTCCACCCCCTTAGGGTACAAGGGAAGGGGGAATACATCTGTGAAGGAAGCTTCCTCGCACTTCATTCCTCACCTCCTCGTGGTTCAATTAGAGAACTGAGATGTCCTTCAAGATGACTGATCGGTTTCCAAGGAAGGAGAGAGGAAACGAGGAAGCATCAATTTGAGTATTGAGAAGAAGTCCTTGTTTCTCGCCTCCTCGTGGTGCAATTAAATAATTGAGATGTCCTTCAAGATGGCTGAGTTCGATCGGTTTCCGGGTCACAGTACTGCCATCACTTTGAGTATTGAGAAGAACCACAGGTCTTTCCTCAACCTCCCCGTTACATGGCTTGAGACTCAAACACATACATTCATACCTACAGGCAATTTAGCATCTCTAATTCATCTGTGTTCCATGTTTTTGGATTGTGAGAGAAAACCCAGAGTGCCTGGAGGCAAAGGCCTCCTGACTCAGCTGGGACTAAACCATGAACCTTCTTGCTGTGAGACAACAGTGCTAGTGTAACTGTTGTAGGCCAGTAAGGGCGGTGCATATACACGTCACTCCTCTGATCTCAAGAGGTGCTCTAGCAACTGACACTAGAGACTGTGGTCTTTAGCTTCCTTTAATACTCTCCTGCAGGGATAGGCAACTGTGGTCCTGGACGACCACTGTCCTGCAGAGTTTTGTTCCATCTTTTAAATAAAAAAAACACCTGTCTCTGCAGGACTGTGGCACTGAAGTTGCCCATCCCTGTTCTACTTAGAAAGAGTCCAGAAACAATGGATGGGAAAAGGACACTGTGGAATAATAGGGTGACTGTGACAGAGAGAGAAAGACGAGTGGGGATGTTGACCAAGGTCTCGGGTCATTTGATGAGATGAAGATAAGTTTGAGGAGCTCCTGATAAAGATCTGCTTCTGTCTGAAGGCGCTCTTTACTTACCCTGCCTCCACCCTGTCCTTTTGCCTCCTGCACTGCACTCAGGACCCTTATTAAGGGCACCATGGGAACAAATGTGTCCATTGTCCACCCCAAAAATTCCTCCCCCAGTTTCTGAGTGGACCTGTTAGCGCCCTCTCCAACCCCCTCCTCCGCCCACCATTCTTCGCCTGTCACTTTGGCACACCCTGAATGAATGTAACACTCATGAATAAGGCTGTGTTTCTTTCTCTTTTCTTGTCTCTTGTTCTGAGAGTGGCCTGATGTGACTTCCAAGCTTCCAAGCCGTTTATCCATGAGAGGTTACAAAACCGCACAAAGACTCTGGGACTCTGGCCCTGCCCCAGCCCTCTATTATTTTAGGCAAATGTCAGCCCCATAATCAGTGTTGTACAAATAAACTACCATTTTCTTGACCATGATAACCACGGCCAACAGGAAATGTATGCATGACTTACCAGGTCAGCTGATGATTGGGTTTTTATTTCATACGAGGCTTAAATTATGTATGGCTATTGCTATATTTCTGTTGTGTGGAAGGGATAGCGGTGCCGTAAAGTTAATTTACAAGCTTACTGTCGTTTCTGAGGTCAGATCTGCATTCCACGTGTCTGTTCTCCTGCTCCTTTTTAGATCAATGATGACAAATCACTTATACACGCTGACAGGACCAGCCGTTACCTCAGTGAACCGTCACAACATTTTCCGGTCCCGACTGACACTGTTTGAAAGTCAATTCTATTGTTTTTTCTTACTTTGTGAGGTGGGAGAAAGAGTAGCATGTCTACCAGTATAATTGTTTAGTGTCATTTTGCATTCTTCTTTGCTGATTTTACTTCTTTCTTTACTCATAAGAGTACTTGCAAAATGACCAGTGAGTCTTTAGTACTTTTTCGCTGACAAACTTGGGTGCTTTTATTAAATGGCAAAGTGAATTACAGTGTACTGCCACTGTACTGAATTTGCCTAACCAGATATTTTGAAAGAGTTTGGAATTACATGACAATGAGTGATTGATAATATAATTATTATTTTTAGGTAAACTATCTAAGCCTTATCATTTGATTGTGGGTTAAGGTTAGGGTTGCAGTTTTTCAATAGATTTAGGACTATATGTTTGTTGATTCGGCAACATCTACAGTATGGCAATATCACATCCATCAATATGGTGAGTGAAATCAGAGGTAGCAAAAATATTGAAGAACAAATTTGTTGTTTATAATTTGTAGACATATCATTTTGGATGTGCTACAAATGTGGTGCAATCCCATTGCTTTAGTATAGCAATTGCCAAGGCTGAATTCCCCATCATAAAAATAACTGAGTTATGCGACCAATATTTATATCGGTCCTTCTGGTTTTCTGACTGATCTATTGCAGCATGGAAGCCCAGACATGGTGGTTTATGTGTTCATAACTCAAGGCCAAAAGCTGTTTATTTCCCACACTAAGGGATAGTTATTTTCCTGGTGTCCTACAAACAAAATATTTAGCTACACAAATATTCACAGACAGATATGACTGTGTTATTGGCACCTCGGATGGAATGATGGAAACTTGGATGACAGCTGTATATGTGGTGGAGTCCGTTGGATGTGGGTTTAAAAGGGTTAATTCAAATTATGCAAAATTCACGTTTATAAGGTGTCTGACTCTGAACACATATGTGTATCCACAGTGTGTGCAAACAACCAACCTATAATGGTACAAATCCACCCAGTACTTTTAATTTTATTTTTTATTTTACAATCCCCATCAATCATTATCAATCTCTCACACTCTCATGAAAGAGTAGGGAAACCCCGCCCATGACTGTTGATGATCTGCCCTTTTAGCATAGACACACCCCTGACTGAGAAGCACAGAGACTGCCATTTTTGTTTACTGCATCAGGTAGTTAGATCATTACAATGTCTGTGGCAAAAAACATTATGAATGTTCTGTTGTTGGATGTACCAATGAAAATATGAATCTCCATAGACTGGCATCGGAGCCACTGAAGACACCGTGAATGAATAACGTTTTTTTAAGGAAATGTGCCGAAGAAGGATTCTGATGGGTCAAATCCAACGCTTCATGCTCTAACTTCAAATCCAGAACAAGTAAGGATGGCACTTCATATTTTGTAAATGTTTGCAAATTTCCTTTCTGAATGAGCTTTTTTGAATGCTATACGGCTAATATGATTAAAGTTACCAGTCTCTAGACTAGAGCTATGTCGTTAGTTTTATCCCGAAAATGCTAACCGTCTGCAGAATTCATAAACACACATTTATTATGCCTTATATAGTCAGGTGACAGAATTTTTTACATTCCCACACGAGCACTTATACAACAATTGGTAGTTTAACATAACGGTGCATGCTAGTCGATGAGTTGAATCAATGTAACTCCACAACAACTAACACTACATAATGTGTCCACCACGTTCAGGTGCAGCCCAAAAGTTGCAGCCTTCCTGAGTCTCTCATCTGTCTCCGACTCCAGTTCAAACATGTAAGGCTGCACTCCACAACTGGTTATTTCTGACATTTTGGCTGAGGGAGATTTGTTTTGCTGTAGACACTGTATCTGAAGCTGATGTAAAAGAGCCGCTGGAAGGGGGGCGGGGAGCTGCAACTCATTTGTATTTAAAGGGACACACACAAAAACGCAGTGTTTTTGCTCACACCCAAATAGGGGCAAATTTGACAAGCTATAATAAATGATCTGAGTGGTATTTTGAGCTGAGACTTCACAGACACATTCTGGGGACACCAGAGATTTATATTACATCTTATGAAAAGGGGCATGTGAACAGTGTGACTGACACAGAAGAGAAGAAATCATTGAATAAAGTCTGTATTTTTGTTCAAACGGAACACAGTTTAAGATATTTTATATTTAGTCAGAGAGTGTATGCAATTGTATGCACACTTTACTATCCATGTCCAGAAAGGGGATAAAAACATCATCAAAGTAGTCCATATGTGACATCAGTTAGTTAATTGGAATCTCTTTAAGCATCGAAAATACATTTTGGTCCAAAAATAACAAAAAAAATACGACTTTATTCAGTCTTCTCATCCACGTTTGTTTTCAATCCTGGGCTGAATCATTGATCAATTCACTGAATCAGAACCGTTTGAATCTTTATTTGAGGATTGAATACAAATACGAAAGAGAAGACAATGCTGAATATAGTCGTAGTTTTTGTTATTTTTGGACCAAAATGTATTTTCGATGCTTCAAGAGATTCTTACTAACTAACTGGTGTCTCATATGGACTACTTTGATGATGTTTTTATTCCCTTTCTGGACATGGACAGTATAGTGTGCCTACACTGAGATACGCTCTCGGACTAAATATAAAATATCTTAAACTGTGTTCTGAAGATGAACGGAGGTCTTACGGGTGTGGAACGACATTAGGGTGAGTCATTAATAACATCAATTTCATTTTTGGGTGAACTAACCCTTTAAGCCTTGAATTTTAGTTTAGTAGAAATAAAAAATGTTTTGGTTGAGATTAACACAGTAACGAACAGCATTTTATTTGCATTTAAAACTCATTTAATGCATTTAAATGTGAATATGTCAGTTTTAGGGAGTTGCCTCTAAGAAGTGATTTGCAGTGAATTACCTTAACACATGTATAGCATGCTGTCACAAATATACTGTCCACTATGAATCACTCATTCAAAAAAACTGGGATTAGTTACAATCTACTGTTCTTGTTAAATAAACTGCCCTCAATCACTGTCTGGGGGCAGGGACCCTGACCCCCTGGATCTCTCTTCCTCACCCTGCAGATGGAGCTGGGTGTAATAAAACGTAACTTTAGTCGGTTCATCCATATCGTATAGGGCCTGGCAGGTGTAGACCCCCTCGGCCTCATCTGAGATCCCCTCAATGACCAGAGTGGTTGTGTTGGTGAGCAGGGAAATCTCTCCCAGGGTGCTGGCTAAGGCCAGGAGTTTGGTCCCCTGTCCGTAGTTGTAGGCCAGAGGCTCATTTCTCTCTGTGCCGGGCCTGGTGAAGACCCAGATGAACAGTGTGGGCACATCAGATCCACAATAAAGGTGCACAGTGCTGTTTACTGTCGCCTCCACCTGCTGTCTGATGTACTCGATTTCATCAGGGTCAGGGATATCTAGACCTAAGCACACACAAACACAGTCTAAATTAAAGTTATATGTTAAATTAAAGTTATATGTTAAATTACAGAAATCATATACACATAACTTTCCTGAAGTTGTGTGCCACTTTGTTTTGCACACCCACATGAAGAAAAAAAGCCTCTATAAATCACCTTTTAAATGCACACTATGTAGTATTTTTGCAGAAAATACTAGTACTTTTTCAAAGTTCAGGAAGCATCCAGGAACCAAGGGGATTGTTTGAGTTCATGCAGCATTTCATTTCAAGCTAAAAGTATATTGTGGTGCATGCAGTAAGAATAGTTTACTATTCTAATTAACAATGAAGTTAAAATTCTGGAGTTGAAAAATACGACTGATTATCCGACGACTAGGTTCAGACTTTATTAAGCTAATATGCGGAGGACAAAATCCAGTGAAGATGTGAATTCTGGTGGGGAAGAAAACGGTGAAAGATACCGATAACATGATCATAGCAACTACTGTATTAATCTTAATATAATGTCCAGTCTTAACAAAAAACATGATTTTCTTTTTTTACTTTATAAATAGTCATATATTGTGCATTATTTACATTTATAATGAATCTGTATATTTCTTAGTAGAACTCTCTTATTAGTAAAATAATAAGAAAGATTGTAGTTAATGATGTAGCATTAATAACTGAGAGAAATAAACATAACCCAGTTAAGCATTTCTCTATTTATGACTCTATACCTAAAACACAGGCACTCTCTCTACTTGCTTTGTTTCAAAAGCGTTCTTGACATACAAACCAAAAACAGATATTATCCTCCATCATCGCTGCTCCTTACCGTGTACAAAGACCAAGAGGAAGCAACAGAGCAGGGGAAAGATTCGTGTGATCCCCATGGTGCCGCAAAGTTCAGGAAATGCTGAAAGCAGACCTACAGACAACAGGCATTTCTCTTCTGTCCCATCTAAACCAGAACCTTCCAATATAGAGACTATTGGGACTTAGGTAACTGACAGAGTACTTCATCTCAGTTACTTTAAATAATTTATTAGTGCCTTGCACTACCCTGGTGTGCCTCGCATGGTTTCTTTCATTCTCTGAGGCAGAGAGGGCTATAGAGTGTCTGGAGGTGACACTGCATTCTTCATTATTGAGCAGGTTGAGGGACATGACTTTCTGACTGATCCCATCTGACTGTTACCTGTTCAGATATGTGTAAGTTCAGAGAATTTCGTTGAGAAGAACAAACATCTCCTCACACTATTTACTTTGGTTGCTGGGTAACAATTGCTTCAGCGCTCTTTTCATTAAGTGTGAGTGTTCACTACATTGAAACTGTGCCCTAGCGGTGGGAAAAACTGTTCAAGCTTAAAAGTATAAGGAGGTAAAATTATTATGAATTAAAATTAAAATGCATTCAAATAACTAAATAAAAAGCCTTTCTCAAGACAAATTCCTTGTTTAAAAGCCTGAATGTGTATAAGCCATAGATAAACAGGCAGACAGGCAGACAGACAGACAGACAGACAGACAGACAGACAGACAGACAGACAGACAGACAGACAGACAGACAGACAGACAGATAGATAGATAGATAGATAGATAGATAGATAGATAGATAGATAGATAGATAGATAGATATTTACATTTATATAAAGTAAGTTTACAATTATATAATGAAAGTTAAGTCGACATCTAACTGATGATGATGTCATTTAAGCGGCAGTCCCGCAAGTTCTGCTTCTTTGTCGCCATGTTTGAAACCTGCAATTGTAGTTCTTTGTGGAATTATCTTTACACTGGTGTTTTACATTGGCTCGGCTCAACAGTGCGGATGAATGTTTTGAGGAGTATGTGTGGCTGTCATTCATTTATTCATTGCACCGGTGTGGATACTGTACTTCAGAATGACAGATTCTACGTCTTGTATGACAACAATAAGAATTTTCACTGGAAAATGTCATCTGTACATTTAACATTTTTGCTCTGACCAAATGAGAAAAAAAGCATTACAATAAATCACACTACCAATGGTGATCATTGTTGTTATACTTTGCTCTCAAATTGTTCATGATAACAACATCAGCATTGTGTATGTGTATTCAGTGTTTATTAGCTTTACCTGTAGATTTCAAGTTCTGTACTGTATCTGTAACTGATGGTTGTCGTTTGGACCTTTCTGGATTACAATCCACCATTAAAAAGATAAGTTTAATTACTCCAGCTGCTGTGAGAAAAGGCTATAAATGATCTGCCACTGGCAACATCCTTACATGCGATACTACAAGTAGTCGGAATCCTTCTTTATAAATACAGATATAAAATAATGATGCAAAGACCAACAGCGCCATGCTTGAATTTCCTGCAGAATTTCCTCGAGTACCACTCTTATTATAACACACAAAGGCAGGGCTATTCAAATCTTGCCCTGGAGTGCCAATGCGCTGCAGAGTTTGGCTCCAACCCTGATCAAACACACCCAGCTGTGATTTTCTAATGATCCTGAAGAGATGGATTAGCATGTTCAGGTGAGTTTGATCAGGCTGGGAGCTAAACTCTGCAGCGCATTGGCCCTCCATCCCAAGATTTGAATAGCTCTGCATTAAGGTACTGAGATGCTGGCTGGCTTTATACTTGCGTAAAAGTAGCTTTTAGATAACTTTTAACCAAAAAATGATACGGAGTGCAGCTTTAATAAGCATGAACCTTGAGCTGAGACTCTAACATGTGTTTATATGAATTTATATTTACATTTATATAAATTAGTGGGAGAACGATTGTGTGTGAATTAATTATTTCTACTAATAGTGAAGTTGTGGGTTTTAGTTACTAAGAAATATATGAGTCCCTGCCCCTTTGAAAGTGAAAGCGCCCTTTTCGATCGCACCACAGTGCCCCCGCGAACGCGATCCAACCCGCCCCCAAACATTGCTTTTGTAAAATGTACAATTCAAATTTAAAGGGTTAGTTCACCCAAGTGAAAATTCTGTCATCATTTACTCTTGCTCAAGTTGTTCCAAACCTGCAAGAATTTCTTTCTTCTGCTGAACACGAAGGAAGATATTTAGAAGAATGTTTGTATACCAGCAGATTTTGAGCCCCATTGACTACCATAGTAGGGAAAAAAAATACTATGGTAGTCAATGGGGCTCAAAATCTGCTTATATACAAGCATAGTAATGTAATGATGAAGTAAATGATGACAGAATTTTCATTTTCGGGTGAACTAACCCTTTAATGACTTTTTGCTTTCATATGGAAAAGGAAAATATGAAAATGCTACCTACTATCTCCTATATCTTCCACAGAAGAAAATTATACAGGTCTGAACTAGACCCTAAAGGTAGACTAGAAAATAAAGGTTCTTTATTGGCATTGATGGTTCCATAAAAAGCTTTAACATTTATGGTACCTTTCCATTCCACAAAAGGTTCTTTATAGTGGAAAAAAAGGTAATTTAGATCATTAAACGGTTCTTCACACTAAGAATGAAAAATTGCTATTCTATTACATTGTTACGAATACGCAATTTTGGAACATTTGAGTAACTTTTCAACCTTAAATTTTAGCCATGACATGTTTATATACATTTTTGATGAGATATGCTGAAGTTGTTTCATTTGCACATATTGCATTGAACAAAATGTTCTTTGGCAAGGAACGCCACAATTCTGCAAGTTCACATAAAAAAAAGACAAAAGCAACCCCTGCCATTTTATTAGAGCAGATGCTGCATCACAAGACGACAATGATGAAAGGTAGATAAAAGGCAGAGATTCCAAAGTGGAGTTGATTTGTGATGAGTAGGATGAGTGGGCCTGTTTCAGATGGGGCGGACTGGCTGACCAAATTCCTTACCGGTGAAACACATCCCTTATTAAAGCAGTCTGAGACAGCGGAGGCCAGACACATCTGCTCCGGCAAACCTACAGCCCTGGGAGGGAGAGGGAGAGAGGGAGAGAGGGAGAGAGCTTATCCGTGTGAAGGTTGGAAAGCCAAAAAGAAAAAAAACAACTGCAAAAGGACATCAACTCTATAGTAAGAACCAGTTTTGTCACCTGCACAATTTGAGCAAAATACTAAAAGAAAACCAGAAGAGAGAGAGAGAGAGAGAGAGAGAGAGAGAGAGAGAGAGAGAGAGAGAGAAAGTTGTTGAATGTGGCAGAGCACCTAATGAAAACCAACTGCCATTCCTGTCACCTATATATCACCCATCCATTTCGCTACAGGGAGACTGGAAAATGTGAGCAGTAGAAAAACATAATGTTTTGGGGGTGCTTTTTTTTTGAGAGGGGGAATGGCAATGAGAGAAGATAGGATTGGAGTGGAAGGTATTACAAGTCTCTGGGTCTTATCTGAGGCCTGTTTGCTGGGTAAAAGCTTTCAGGTGTGGCGCCGTTTTAACACAGATCCGGCAGTGCCTGGCAGGGGGGTTGGCAGCCCTTTAGAGTGAGGCCTGAATCACTACGAGGAGCACAGGTCGGTTGGACCTACAGTCCTTTTGGGGGGAGAAAATGGACGTAGAGTCCAAGATGTCACCCATGGGATTCTAAAGAGCAGTTTAGAAGCATAAAGTAGGGTCGAGGTGGCCGTTGCCATCTTGGCAGCCCATCACTCCCAGATATCAGAAAATAGAAAAAGAGGCGGGACGTGGCTGGAGCTGAGGTGACGTGATGACTAACAGACAGCCACCTGTCACTCAAAGTGGCCCCGCCCTTAATTATGCAGAATTTTAAAGCTTTATATTATGTAAACAAATGAGTTATAACAAAATTAAACCTTCTCACAGTTGTCATGAAGGGCAAAATTAGATATATAGACCAAAACCACAATTTGTATCAGGCTGTAAACATGTTTTTTTCTGCTGTAAAGTTGGGCATTTTAACATGGGGCTCAAGGAGATTCTGCTCCCTTCTGGAGCCTGTCCCTAGCGGCCGGTCGATGAAGCGCAGTTTAAGTCACTTCCGTATCAGCTTCAAAAGAAACTGGGTTGCCGCTTGGTTCAAACGCAATAAACAACTTTTATACAGACTTACAGAGCTCTGATTGGCCAGTTGTATATACGTGTATCTGCGTCTTTATGCAGAGCTATCTCGCAGCTTGAGCTATAACACATCGTTTCTTTCTGTTTTACTCATGGGCCTATATATGATGAAATATATTTAAAATCTATAACTATATTTAAAATGTAATCCTAACATCAAGAGTGTGATTTTCAGTGGTTTCAGTTGTTCCTACATTTTTCTTAAATTTAGAATAAAGTTTAGAACAAAAGTTATTGCTGAATCCTGATTTGTTCGTAAAAACTTTTGTATTCAGATTTCACTCAGAAATGTGTGTGTACAAAAACTATTGTACTGGATGATTGCTATATTCATATACCATTGGTATTTACTTAAAGATACCTCAACATGCCGTTGAATTACTATTGTAAAAATGGTTTTAAAATAGAAACAGTTATTTGACTAAGAGCTAAAGGCAGCAAGACATACACAATCTCTCCCAATGATTTCCTTTTCAGTGATCACATGACCGTATAATGATTTCAACGTCTGGCCTCAGCTAAAACGATTGCAGAAAATGATTGCATCAGGATCTGTGTTTACACTGACTCAAGAATGCCATATCAGGATCAGATGGTGTTTGTGCTGTAATTGTTGAGTAGGCGCAGATACTCTGTGTGTCATTAATGTCTCAGGCTGAGCTCTGTGTGAAGTTAATAACATGCTGCGCTGCACAGTCTCCTTCTGTGTTCTTCAATATGTAACCTGGCATTTTCATCCCCTAGCCCAGAGCTCCTCTGCTTTAGTGTGTTTTCCAATTATTTCTGGTATCCCTCAGTTCTTTAATTTGGGAATGCAGTGTGAACTTACACATATGCATACTTTTTACTGTGTTAGGGAAGAGGTCATGTCTGTATGTTTCTTTATCACTGGTATACCTACAGTACCCCAAGCCTTCACATTTTCTATAATCTTGTCTGGACTTTTTTTGTCTCATCTCATTTTGTTCTGTCTCTTCTAATATTTTCCTTCTCCTCTCCCCTCATCGTGTCCTTTTTCCTTTTGTACCTTGTTTTTTCATCTTCTCTCTTTTCCCCTACTATTTCCTCGCCTCTTCTCCTCTCATTTATTCTCTTTGTCTCATCTCAATTCTCATATTGTCTAATATCACCGCCCTCTTCTTTACCTCATGTTTTCACCTCATCTCTTCTTTTTCTCCTCATTCATCTTCCTCATCTCATCTCATCTCACCTCACCTTGTCTCTTATTTCCCTCGTCTCATCTAATTTTCTCATCTTGTCTCTTCTCTCGTCTCATCTCATTTTCTCTAAATCACATATTGTCCTCTTTTTTCTCCTCCTAAGGCCTGTTCACACCGGGACGCAAAATGGTTGCCGTAAAAGCGTCATTTTAAAAAAATGCCTTGGGTTTGTTTTTTTGGTTTGACTTTTTTTTTTTTTTGTCATTACATTACATGACATTATTTTGACATTAAAAACTGGATAACCAATGAGATCGGCGCTTTTGTTCACCTGCCTGGAGCTGCTGAAGTTACAGTAAAACACTACTTGGGCCCCATTTACACCGCATGGTTCAAGTGTACTAATTGCAATTTTTCCCTCTCATGTGGCACAGATTGGATATAACGTGAACTTGTAAGCAGGAAAAAAACCCAGATGAATTCTGTTATCCTGAGATCGGATTCAGGTTTCACTCATATGTGGTAATAAATCTGGAAAAAAAGGGACGGAGGCGAATGACGTCAACTCGTGGACAAATTCTTTTCTCCTAATTTTTCTCTGCCTAACGAGAGCAATGTTTTAAACATTGAATAATCATTTTGTCTGCATACATTGCATATCGCACTGTTTTACTTCCTTTTCCAGGTCAGAACGTCTTGGTCTGTTTCACCAGTTGAGATGTTTCTACAACTTGATTGGACATGATTTGGAATGGCACACACATCTCTATATAAGGTCTCATAGTTTACAGTGCAAACCAAGCCATGAAATCCAAGGAATAGTCTGTAGACCTTTGAGACAGGATTGTATCAAAGCCCAGATCTCGGGGTACAAAAAAATTCTGCAGACTTTTATCTCATTGAGCACAGTGGCCTCCATCATCTGTAAATGGAAGAAGTTTGGAACCACCAGGACTCTTCCTAGAGCTAGCCCCCGGCCAAACTGAGCATTAAAGGACCTTAGTTAGGGAGGTGACCAATAAGCTGACAGAGCTCTAATGTTTCTCTCTGGAGAGAGGAGAACCTAACAGAAGAACAACCATCTTTGCAGCACTCCACCAATCTTGCCTGTATGGTAGAGTGGTCAGATGGAAACCACTCCTCAGTAAAAGGCACCTGAAGGCACTCTAGAAACAAAGATTGAACTCTTTGGCCTGAATGGCAATTGAGGAAACCAGGCACTGCTCATCACCTGGCCAATACTATAACTACAGTGAAGCATGGTGGTGGCAGCATCATGCTGTGGGGATGTTTTCGGTGGCAGGAACTGTGAGACTAGTCAGGATCAAGGGGAAGGTGAAATACAGCAATATACAGAGAAATCCTTGATGAAAACCTGCTGGATAGGTCCTGCAAAGAAAAGTGGGAGAAGCTGCCCAAAAAATAGGTGGAATAAGTGTGTAGCATCATACTCAAAAAGACTTGAGGCTGTAATTGGTACTTTGACAAAGTATAAAGCAAAGGCTGCAAATACTTATGTACATGTGATTTAATACATTTGCAAAGATTTCAAACAAACTCATTTCATATTGTCATAATGGGGTATTCTTTGTAGAATTAAGAAAAAAAATATAAATGTAATCCATTTTGGAATAAGGCTGTAACATAACAAAATTTGTAAAAAGTGCAGCGTTGTGAATACTCTGCACTGTAAGTGGCGCAGTACCGGGAGCGCTAATGAATTTGCATGTTTACATCGTCAGTGAAAATCGATTGGGTGTGACAAATGCTGCGTCCCAATTCGCCTACTCATATTATGTCCTAAAAGTATGTACTCTTTTTGTGAAGGAAAAAAGTACATACTTTTGAGTGTGTCGCAGGAAAGTATGCAAGCTTCGGGACATAGTACTTCATCATACTACTCTGTCGCTTAGTAACGTGTATCCCATCACTGTTTAAACTGCTCTGTCAATCATCAACAGTCAAACAGTTGAAATCCTCCACATCCAGTTTAATTTTCTACCGTATCGGAGAGATATGTAGCCGCACATTGAGCTGCAATTTGTGGTTCTTTAATGCAGAGACTCCCCTCATGTGTTTGCAGTTTAAATATAATGATGCATTTAAAAGTTAATGGCCAAATGTGTCATTACAAAAGTTCACAATGCTTCTGCAGGTGAAATATAATGTGGACAACACTTAATAAATATAATTTTGTCAGGTTAAATACTGATAGTTGTTCCCCGTTATCTAAACCTCTCTACTTAACCGTCGGACTCGCACATCCGTCATGTTTGTAGATTTTTAACGATTTTTATCTGCGTTGTAGTTCTAATTGAATCCTCGTCCAGCTCGCAATGGGTTGTGGGCAATATCAGCCGTTAGTGTGCGTATCGATTACGCACTTCGAATTCGGTCCAGAAATAGTAAACCACCCGGGTATATTTGGAATAGTCTTTTCAACATACTATCATTTGGGACATGCTAATTCTATTTTCGAATACTATTTATTATGGATAGTATGCAAATTGTGACGTAGGGCATGTCAAAAAATGCCTCGAAAACCGCTGGTGTTTAGCATGCACGATTGTCTCATCTATTCCCTTCTTCTCTCATTTTTGTCAGCTCTTTGGTCGTTTCCTCTCCTTTTTTTGTTTCTGTCTATGACCTCATTTTAAATCTCTTCTCATATTGTCGTCTCCTTCTGTCTCATTTCTCGGTCATCTCGCCCTTCTCTCATCGGATTTAGTATCCTCTCTTCTTTATAATGTTATACCTTGTTTCTCGTAGTGTGTAGTTCCAGTCGCCAGCTCTGCACTGAATCGGTCGTCTTGGCCCAGTGTTTGAGGTTAGGGACAGATGACAGAAATACAGGCATGATGAGAAAATAGAGGACGCCTGGCAGCAAAAGTGGACGGTACAGCAAAGGCAGCCTATGGGAGGTGGAAAAAAATAGCACAATTTTTCATAACTTGTAGCCACAGAAGGATTACAGAGGAGCCTGATGCCTGATTTGACATTCAAGCAGCATCAGATTTATCCAGACTAGTTTCAGGGAGGGCGCGGACAGGCCCTGCTTATTCATTCCTAATTCTGTCATTACCGTAGCTGCTGACAGCTTCGTATTTTGTTCTTACTATACATACAAACCACATTTTCCCAGGCTCCGAAGTAAAAGTATATTGCATAATATCTTTGGCTGTCACACCAAGGGCAATACCGTAATGTCTTCTAACAGGCCCACTCAGCCTCCTAATGATGGAGAGGGACCTGTGGCCTGTCAACAAAGTGTGTCAGGCTTTGAATGGATGAGCTTAACTGCTTCTCAAAGTGCCGTGGATGTATTTGTGGCTCTGCCAAGCGGCGGACACACTAGAGTGAGTTTTACAGCTCAGCCGACCTGCCACCGAGGGAGCGAGAGAAGCGTGACAGCGAGGCCGGCTTGTGTGCGGAACCCCCGAGACGTTTGCTTGCGTTTCGGTGGAGCGGTTGTGAAGCGGAACGCAGGTTCACGTCAGGGATCGCGCACATCGGTGTGTGTAAGAGAAAGGGCGGTCCATCTGACCTGGAAAGTGCCAGATGGGAAAAAGCACCACAGAGGCCTTCTGCAAACAACATGTGGAAAGGCTTTGGCCTCTAATGTAGCGTGGAGCGTTTATGTACTGCATGCAGACCGCTCTACTGTCCATCAGAGAGAAGAAGCCTCGGCGCTCGCAACCATGCCCGCGGTCGAGTGGCCGCGACGACCTCATCTTCTGCTTCCTGCTTCCTCATAATCTTACCGACCCCCAGTCGGAGAAAAAGTCTCCCTCAGGGCCATTGCTTCAGCGGCTCCGCTTCAGCTGTTCAGTGTGCGGAAGTACTTACCCACAATCCTCCCTGAGCAGGTGGCCCTTAACAGGCCTCTTTGTTTTCCTGTGTCTTGCCAAAAGAAGCTGAAGGAGAAGCTTGTGAAAATTAATTTCTTTTCCCCCCTTTGGTTCACATCTTGGCGCTCTGCTCTTGGCTCGCCGGCCTAAACGTATATGTAGCATTCGCAGGCTCCAAAATAGGATTTCCTGCACTTGCGTGATGTCATATTTCTCAGGGTCCAAGGAAAAACGAGAAGCTCAATTTGCGCTCTGTGGCGAAGCACAAAGCGGTCCGTAGGGACGCGGGCATAAACGATTTGCGAGCGTGGCCAGTTTACTTAAACTTCAATGCACTCCACACACTTTTCTCACATTCTCATTGACCCCTTAAAAATCCCACAAAATGGGAATAGGTTTACAAGTCCTCCTTCGGTCAGTAGGAAAGTATGGTATCTTTCTGTAAATGACTTCCTGAACTCTCTCTGATGTCTATCTCGTATCTCCTCAGCTCAGTGGCTCCATTTTGCTCCCAGAGCTGCTTGTTTCAGTCTCAGAGCCAGTGAGCAATTATGTGCAATTGGCCTTTACAATCCAGTGTTGCTTCTGATGATCTCATGGATAAATGCCATTGGGATAAAGAGAGGAGATTAGGCTTCACATTGAAATCTGAAGGATAGCTAGACAGAACACCCTTCAAAGAGATCAGGCCGGCGCTGTCCTCTCAACACCTGGCAAGATAACTGATGAAGGACACCATAAGGAGACATCAAGGACAAAGCTGAGAACAACTGGCACAGGACTGCAGCGACTAGGCAATGTGCATTCTTCCAAAGACACAAACAGGAATATTTCAGGCCTGAATACATCTGTGGCAAGCTGTCGATTATTGCAGAAAATAATTTTCATTTGCATTTACAATGGAAGCAAATGCAGAAAGTATACATAAGCATGAATAATGTTTAAAATTGCAACAAATTTGTTCATAAATGCCTATACAGGCTACACTTTTATTTATTTTTAATAAGAAATAATTAATAGATTTTTAGAGTCATACATTTTTCGGTTTAAAATAGTATAAACTTTTATGCTTACCTAAGCAGTATTGATTTGATCAAAATACAGTAAAAAATATTAATCTATTGCAGAATCTTATTAAAATACTTTTTTTATAATTTAACACTTTTTAAAACTACTTTATGATGCAAAGCTGAATTTTCATTGTAATATATGCCGATTTGCTGCTCAAGAAACATTTATGATTTTATCAATGTTGCAAAACACTTGTGCTGCTTAATATTTTTGTGTAAATCGTGACGTCACTAAAATAATTTGATTATTATTTTATTAAAAGTAAAATTATTTAGTCATATTAAAAGTATTAATTATAAAAAACAAAGTCCAAACTTACTTGTTTCTGAGGCCACTGTGAGTATGATTGTAGTGTATGTAACAGATAGAAATTGTTTTGCTAATGTTTGCATATTAGAAATGTAGAGTAATTTTATGCATACATATTTATATTTAATGACACTGCATAAAAAGATGCCAGAATAATAAATAGATATAGAACTAGTTTAATATATATATATATATATATATATATATATATATATATATATATATATATATATATATATATATATATATATATATATATATATATAACAAATCAACTCTTTAGTTTTTTTACATGATTTACTGCAAAACAAGCCCAAACTTTCAATAGTTCTGAAATGATTTATACTCTATTTCAGCTGTGAATTTTGAAGGTAAAAAGCTATTCAAGACTGCATTGGTAGATGTTGCTTTATCGGATTTGTAGTTTTGGAACGGTTTTGTTCAGAATATCCGTCTGGCCACTAAACATGTCTATAAGTTTTAGCACATTTGCTTGTAATCGAGAAGTGAGATTTTTTTTTCACATCAGCTTCCTAAGGCTGCATTTCAACACACACACACACACACACACACACACACACACACACACACACACACACACACACACACACGCACACACGCACACACGCACACACGCACACACCCCAATGGAACTGCCCTGGAAAGTCACCATCACAAAGTTTTCTCTCGCAATGGAAACCAGACCACATTGCTAACCATGACAGTGTTTGAAATGTACAAGGATAATATGCTTTCTTAACACTTAGGAGAGCAAACAAACATTGGTGCGCAAACAAACAGACGAGTAAACAAATGATCCCCCGGGAATGCTGCTCAAGAACACGGCCACAAAGAAGAAAGGACATTTCACTCGTCCCATCTGTCCGAGGCTAGAGGTACTCATTTACAGACCTGCTGCTTTATCCAGGGTTTTTTTTTTTTTTTTGGGGGGGGGGGGGGGGGGGGGGGGGGGGACATTATAGCATTACATTTTCTGAAAAACAAACTTGAACCCTGTTGTGCCTTCTCCATCTGGAAACGGTAGAGGGCTTGTCTGAAAGATAAAAACGAGAAAAAAATCGCTTCTGGCAACGCAAACAGACAATCTGGGATCAATTACAGGGACAGCGTTCTGAAAGTAAAAAGGGAGGAGGGGGTAGGAACCAAGAACTAGTACTGAAGTCTCGTCCACACACACAGACACACACACACACACACACACACACAACATTGACTGCTAAAGCTATATTTGACCTGTAGCTTAAATAGTGTGTCTTAGAGTCTGGCTGGGGATTGGTTGAGCTTTGGGTAGTTGTGGACCGTCCCCATGATAGTAGTCCACGTAATGAGTTTCTGCAGACAGTTTCAGAGACAGAGCAGAGGCTAGCTGCATTCGTTTGTAGGATCACTCCTACTAGTTTTTGGTGTCTCGTCATCTATTTTATAATACGTCCCAGAGAACATTCTGAAAAGGTTCTCTCAAAGTTACACACAAGTATTATTAACATTATTAGAACATTCATTCAAAGTTTTTTGGTCTTTAATTATGTTCTCAAAACATTAGCACAAAAACATGAAAGATTTTCGTAGACTTTCTTGCAGAAACGTTTTAGTTGTACTTTCATCTGACATATTCAACGCTATCTCACGACCAATTCGTACGTATTTTACACGAAGGCTAATTCTTGCGATCTTACTTGTACAAATTTGTCTAAAGCTCAGTGACGGAGTGGTTTAGGTGCGGGGTTAGGGGTAGGTCATTCGTACGAATTCATATAAATTGGGCAACTTGTAAAATACGTAAGTTTTAGCAATAATCCGTACGAGTGAGATCGTACAAATTCTTACAAATTAGCCACCTTGTAAAATACGTACAAATTGCCATGAGATCAGGTTGGACGTTTATAAACTTGTTGGACGTTACTACTTGTTTCAGAATGGAACGTGTCAGAATATTCAGAAATCATTCAAAACTTTCCCATAATGTTTGCAAAATATCCTTAAAGGGTTACTTCAGCGATTAGCATATGGCTTTGTATCAGTAGAAACCCTGGAGTATATTCAAATGATTGAGCTTTCCCCTCTCATATCCCCCTGAGACAAGAGATTTATGCATTTTATTTCTGGAAAAATTCCTCCAATGACGCAAATTGACGATATTTGCATCATAGGAGGAATGTTTGGCCAAAGGCTAAAGACTCCATTAGCAGTAGCAAGGAAAAGAGTTTTGCACGTCAGACTAGTGTAACGTTATGCATAGAACAACAATGGAGAAACTGTTAGCACATTTGAATGACGAAGCACGCTTTGTGAGAACGCTAGGTTTATGTTTGGGTGGTTTTACAATAAACAAACTGACACCTATATTGGTCAGCTAAACAAATGTATTTAAACACACACCTTACATCGCATGCTCCATTGATAAATTAACTAACGTTATACATATTGTTTACTGATGTTTACTCACGCGACGATAGCCAACAACATAAACATTTGAACTAGTTTTACTCACCGCCTGCTTCCAAAGCATGACCGAACCTTTATCTTTGGGACCGCTCCGTCAAAAACACACTTCTACCAGAAAGACTTGGGAGATAGAATGATGAATGAAGCATACATTTATTGACAGCCCAGCAAGCATAATAAAGTTTTGGGATAGGCCCCGTCCATAGTTTATGGAGGTATGGACGGAACCATCCTGGTGGTGGTGGGGAGGATGGAGGTTATTGTCGCATCGGCATCTGCGAACTGAAACATGTGTAAGTACGACCTTCATACAGAAAATATGAAGACGTGATTGGACAGAGATTAGGTTAATAAGTGACAAAGTGATTAAGTCTTCCTGGCAGAACTTAAGCTGAAGCTTCCATTTCTTTGGTAACTGTTGATTTGGTGAAGTCCTGTGACAGCAGTGACCGTGGAGATCCACTTTTGTGGCACGACCGAAGCGTATGTTGTGACGCTTCTCGTCATTTCTGTGTTCAAATCGGTTCAAATGCAGCGCTGCCTTCCCGGAATGCTGTGCTGAAGCGTTGAAGTCTCTTGATGTCACCCATAGGAATAAAGTGGAGCGCGACAGACGTGTTGTACGGACTAGTGGATCTGCTGCACCTGAGAGCAGTGTTTATGGGCGGCATGCAGCTAGTCACGCGCGCGCGCACCCTTCCGGGAGAAAAGGCCGTACGGCCCATACAAGGACCTTCCGCTCTGTCGACGTCAAGCGGACCCATACTCGAAAAAAACTCTCTGAAACTTGTAAGAAACCGGAAGGAGTATTTGTGACACAGAAATACTCCATCAAACGTCCAACATTAGTTTTTGAAACTTTGTCTATGTTTAGTATGGGAATCCAAGTCTTTAACAGTGTAAAAAGCTCAGTATGCATGAAACAGCATTTCACCCCCCCTTTAAGCTGGCAAAGGCATGAACTGAAACGTGCGAGACTGAACTCGCGTTGTGAACGTATGCCGCAAGTGTAGTCGCGATTACCTCAGCTCTCATCACGAGCTCATCAGCTCATTTATCTGACTCCTGCAGTTAGTGCTCAGTGCTGTGACACTCGCGCGGTGACTCACTCTACTCCATATTGAACAGACACGTTCAGTTTTTAATTTATAGTGTCTTCTCCAACTCAGTCACAGTAATCCAGTAGGTGGCTTTGGGAATGGCCTCACAAGGCAGCGAAGCATTCTGGGAATTGTAGTCTTTCATCCCCATGAGACAAAGATACATTTTCTGTCTTTTCTCAGTCTAGAAGGCACCAAATTCAAAAATAATTTCACATTTCTACTACATTGACGACCCAGTTTAAATACAGATTCCCAGTGCTGAAGTACCCCTTTATAGTATAAACAAGAAAAGGAAAAAGGTTTTTTAAACATTTAAACAAATGGACATTTTGAACGTTTAGAGAACTTGGCAGAACATTAGCAAAACATTCTTAGAACATATTTTTGTTAGCTGGGGTATGGATATAATTAAAAACATGTCCGTAAACTTGCAGATGTTAAACGTGCACAAATGAAAATCATTAATGCTTCATTCAAACAGTCACATTCATGCGTAAAATCTAAGAAAACACACACACACACACACACACACACACACACACACACACACACACACACACACACACACACACACACATCTAACTTACATATTGGTGCCACAAACTGTGAAACATCTGCCAGGCAGCCCAGGAGCAGTGCATTGTGGGAGCAGCAGCAGCCCTTAATAAAAGGAATATGAATAGCACAATGTAAAAACAGAGAGGGAAAGGTGGAAAGAAAGAAGAAAGGACGAAGAGAGACAAAAGAATCTAATGCAGTCCAGAGGCCTGTTGCATGAAGCTATAGCTGAACAAACTCTGAGATTCAGAGTAGGTTGACAGTTGACAAATCCAGATAAATCCAACCTGGTTTAGATCAAGTTCAACCGTTTCTCAAAGCTCGGTATAAACTTTCTCTGTCAACTCAGGTTTAATTCAGAGTATAGCGATCAACTCTCAAGCATGTGGACCTGAAAGTGTGACACGTGTGGCAAACAGCCAATCACAGTGTCGGTTTGATTCACTTCTCTTCTGAAGATTGAGAGGTCGTTTTGAAAATGATTATGAAATTAAATGTGTTTACAAGGCAGGAATAAACACTACTGCTGCAGCGAAAGATTGAGAAGGCAGTTGAAGAATATCTGACTAGGCTACATAATGGCTGATGTGAATCAAAGAAATATGCCTAATAATTATAGGTTTACAAAGAGCTCAAATTAATACATGTTTTTTAAAATAATTATTAATGCATGTATTATATTTATATTACTAGTTGGCTACTTGTCAATTAATATATATATATATATATTAACATATTATATGAATTAAACGTGATTATAATTCATATAATATAAGTATAATAAATAATTAGCACCAAAAGATGCACAATTTTATTTCAAAAGTTTCTTCATTATAAACTGCTTTAATTTGGAACGAGAGATACAGGATGTGTGGCTTTATTGCGTTTTTACTTGCTGCTGATTGGCCCAGTTTGGGTTTGCGATCTCTAACCCAGAATAAAACCAGCTCCAGAGCAGGTTAGCTGTGTAGTGTAAGTTACCATGGTGATGAACACTGATAAAAACCAATCCACCTTCTTGAGCCCGAAAAACCAGAGTTTGCTCGAACTAATCTCGAACTTACCTGGGTAACAACTGAAACCAGCTTTGTGCCACAGGCCGCTGATTGTTAGGTGTTCTCGTTTCAGATGAGGCGTTCTGCGAAAGTATGTTTGTAACCTAAAAGCACAACGACTTAATTTATCATAACAAAGATAGTCTCTCGTGTTCAAAATCATTATTTTACAACCACATTTTGGCACCTTGATATAGGTTTGGTGCACCCGTCATGCATATTTTAGCTTACTGATAAAAAAATAAAAATAAAACTCTTTTTTTTTTTTCTCCAGTGACGATGTATGTTTGAAAGTGTGACAAAGTATGTCGTTAAGCTCTCAGTCAGCACAAATGTTACAAAACAAATTGTCAACAATAATTTTCAGATATTTAAATTGGGCTTTTTACAAAGTGGAAAAAAAGGTGCCAATTGTTTAAAAGGACAAATTCCTATTTGTTTCCTTTTTGTTTGTCTTCTGTTGTTTTTTTTGTTTGCTTTTTTACCACAAAAAGGTTAATAGTAGTAGGCTACCTTAAGGTAGGCTACGTATAAGATGCCCCTTTTATGAGTAAAAAAGGTACAAAGATGTAAATAGAGTAATGCCCCGTAGTCTGTCCAATTGTAGTAAACGGTGTGATCAGTGGTTGCTTCTTGCTAGAGTTCTTGTTGCCAAAAATTAAATAAAAAAATTAAATAAAGTAACACTCTGGCACCATCTAGTGGCTTGCTAGGACACATGACACTTTTTTTATTTTACATTTGCCAGACCTTTATTTTTGTTTTAAGATTTTGATATATTTAGTAGGCTATATTTTTATTTGTCTGTTTATTGATGCATTTGTTCATGCTTCCTTAGGTATTTTTTCATGTCATTAGATTGTTTAGAGCATAAGAAACAAATGAACAGATTATTTTTTTGGAAAATTATATTGTATTCATATTTTATGATATGTCCTCTGTAGTTGACACCAGGACTCAGTTGTTAAAAAAAATTAATGAAATGAAATTGCATGTATAGGCAAAAACAATGGGATTTATTTTTAATTCACGAATACATTTTTAAGTTTAAGGATTTTTTTAAAACAAACTTTTTTTAAAGATGATTCTGAGCTATGTTATAAAAGATATAACTGAATGCTTAGATATACCATCTTACTTTATGCACTATGTGGGTAAAATGGCCATAGTTGGATTTTCCCATTCAGTACAATGTATCGGTATATTGCATCTAATTTGCATATTATTGTGTTCTCGGTGCAAAATGTAATGAAAAAAAGAAGTGTAATAAGGGGAGTAATAATTGGCAACATTTTCATAATAATATGTAATATTTCATAGGAATATTGATATGTAATTTATTTCCCTATTTACTTGTTGTGTCTCCAAAATGCCTGATAAACATGATTTAAGTCCCGGTGTCCTCTACAGTGGACATTTATGAAATCAATGCCCTGTTTTGTAACAAAGAGTCATATTTAGATTAGAAACCCCATAGCATTTTCTTGAGATGTTGATTTATAACAAACAATTAGAAAATTAATCAGATTTAAATTATAATTACAAAATATTATCATATTTCCATAAGAGTGCTAAACATTATTGTCAGCCATTTTTAAAGACCAAGAAGTTGTTGTTGTCCTGGTGACACCTCCAAACATTTGGTATCTGTGTAAAGCCCTGAATGTGCTCTATAAAGGACATCCTGACTCAAAACTGTGACGTGTGTGATGTCACAGAAACTCACTAAAATATAATGTCCACTACAGTGGACAAAAGTCCATTACTGGGTCCCAGGAGGATATATATATATATATATATATATATATATATATATATATATATATATATATATATATATATATAGAGAGAGAGAGAGAGAGAGAGAGAGAGAGAGAGAGAGAGAGAGAGAGAGAGAGAGAGAGAGAGAGAGAGAGAGAGAGAGAGAGAGAGTTCATTTTAACGTGGTGTGACAAGTACAAATAGTTAATGTATGCCTATTCTTTTAATTAAGATGAGATTATGTATTTATAAAAGTTCTGTCAATTGATTTTTTCTTCTGTAATTAATCTTTAATTATTTATAGCCATTACAGCTATTCAGCATCACAGTTTAAAGTTGCCCTAGAATGAGTTGAAACAATATTTTAAATTGTTCCTAGATATCTACATAGAGGGTATGGGACTTATTTAAGGGGGGAAAAATGTCCAGATACGGCAGGTCCATTAACAACCCTAGAAATGGATCCTTTAATGAAATGGTCTGTTTCTGCCTTATTTGGAAGGGTAGTGAATAATAACGTTAAGCTCTGCTCTGATTGGCTGTTTCACTGCTCGGCTAATTTCAGTAGATTTAGTGACAGAAACACCTCATCTAGCCTATACTGTCCATCATGATAATGGAGAGATTATGCATTCAACCTTATATGTTTGATCCTGTTTACGAAGATAAAGGTTTTGAGATTGGAAATAGACGCTTCTGAGTGGTAAGTTTAGTCTTTATTTTCAGTAAGACCTGCAAAACTTAACGTAATAACTTACTATAACTTCAGCCTACATGTGAACTAGCATACAACATTAACTTTACACCTTAACTCTTAACGTCAGCAGTCACAACTTTGTTTTTAGCACTGTAAAAATATTTTAATTATTGTATTGCGTCACCTTATGATTTTACAGGAGCTTCTTCACTTCATCGAACTCTCACTACATTGGCTCTACAAGAATTGAAGATAGTTTTTGTGCGCAAAAAAACTAAATAACGACTTATGGGCCAATTTCAAAACAAAGTTTTGAACGTTATGAATCAGCGTACTGATTTGTGATTCAGATCGCATGTCAAACTGCCAAACTGCTGAAATTACGTGACATTGGAAATCTGAATCATGAATCATTAAGCTGATTCATAACGTACAAAACTTTGTTTTGAAATCGGCCCATCACTATATAAGTCGTTATTTCGTTTTTTTAAATTCAGTTTTTTTTTTTTTTTGTGCACAAAAACTATTCTCGTCAATTATTGTAGAAACAAATTACAGTGAGATGGACTTTTTAAAGTCTTTAGTGCCTTTTACGGGTCTTGAGAGAGTAAATGACATTGGTGTCAATGAAAGCCTGTCTGAGCCATTGGATTTCAACAAACATATCTTCATTTGTGTTCCAAAGATGAACGGAGGTCTTAAGGGGGTCGCACACTGGACACGAAGCTCAGTGCCGCACAGCGCCACGTCTTTAAAATTCGAACACATTGTTTTCAATGAGTGTACACACACACCAGCGGCGGCATTTGGCACCTGTCCACGGCGACTCAGGAATTTGTTCAAAATCCTACCGTGCCAGTGCCACAGAGCTCCATTTCAAGGTTTTAAATTAATTTATATCATATTTCCCTCAAATCGTCAATGTACACTGATTTCACCCTGTGCTACAAGATACACCCATCGTGCAGCTCTTCTGTCAGAAGTCGACTTTAAACTGAACTGACTATATCAACTTTTAAATGACTATATCCTGGCCAGACGACTGTTGTCAGTGATATAAGTAATTGAAATGAACATGATTTCTTAATGTCTAGTGACATATCAGGACCATTTTATGATTCTTTAAAATACATTTCTTACATACAGTTCCTTTAAAGCTACACTGTGTAACTTTTTTAGTTTATTCTTAGCTAAAAACACGTAGTTCTTTCAAAAATATATGTGCTCATTAATGTATATTTACTTCTTTCAAGTAATAAAGTATTCTGGTAAGTTTATAATATGCCGTTGAAAATACATACAGGTGAGGGGTTCGAATGCCGGTCGCCATGTTGCCTCTCCATTTTGAAAGTACATTAGCCAAAGAGGGACATACCCTTAATTTCAAGCTTTGCCTTTCGTGTTTTAACACTCGATGACACCGTGTCGAATGTGAAGAGGGGGATTGCCATGTTAATCTTGGACTAAATCGGCCACCGTATGAGTTAAAACGAAATCAGAATTGAGAGGAACAGAAACTAATATTCACTGGATGGTCATATACCTTTACACCGCTAGATGGGGGGAAATATCACACAGTGTAGCTTTAATGCACGTCAGTGTGATTTTGCCAAGACATGTTCCTAGGTCAGCATATTTTGTTGATCCTGTCCAAAAATGTAAGGCATAACCCAATCCCTACCTCTAAACCACTACATGTGACACAATTAGAATCTAGTGCATGCAACTTGTCTGTCCACACAACACACAACACGACTACGAGATGCAACAAATCAATTAAAAACCACATCAGAACAACGTGTGTGCTGGTTCTCGCAGCAAGTGCATGCCACCAAAGATTCATCTTGACCACACTCGCAAGGTAATGAGTAATCAAATTCACAAATATTACGCCATTTCAACATTACTAAAAATACATACTGAGCCACTAAAACTTAGCCTGACACCACGTTCAATTCTAGTCAGAATATGAGGCTGATACTGCTCCATTGGGCTGTAATTATGGGGTGTGTTTTAACCGAACCAGGAAAGACATCAATTGGATAGACCTACAACCAGTCAAAGCAACTACATCAACAGAACTCAAACTGTGTTGTTTTCCATGTCCGCGGTTGAAGCGACCTAATTTTAGCAATTTTACCAGGCAACCTTGCCAAAATAACATACATTTTACTCCCAAAACGTCATTTTTAATATATAAAATAAATTATTATTTTATTTTTCCCCCCCGAAAAAAATAATTTAAAGGAATGTATGCAAGTATGTAAGATTGTGGCCAAAACTGGAACTACAATCACTTTCAAATTCAGTTGAGGATCAAACATTAACATCAGTCGAGGGCTGCAAAAACAACTTTTAAATGACAATATCCTGGCCGGACTATTGTTGTCAGTGATATAAGTATTTGAAAAGAACATGATGTCTTAATGTCTAGTGACATATCAGGACCATTTTATGATTCATTAAAATACATTTCTTACATACAGTTCCTTTAAGGATACAGAGTACTGAGAGAAATAGCTAAGGTGAATGCGAACAAGTTCTTCATTTAGAATTAGAACAAATTCAACCCAAAAGCGCCTTTGATGACGTGGATGATAACGTTTCTGTTTATCCTCTGTCCATCATCATCTAAAGCCTGCCTTGACAATTTCATTGGTCTGCCCAGGCTCAAATGTTGTGGGCGGCGCTGAGTTTGGCTGGCATCCAGGCTTACTAAAACATGAACGTTTGAGTCATTTGTTGTCACAAGTTTTACAGTCTTTGTCATAGAATTTACCTGTTTGTTCGCAGTTTGAAGATTCTTGTTTTCATTTGTTTAAGATCTGAGGTGAATTATCCATTGTTGCTATTAGTACGACTACGTTACACTACACGCTATTAACATTAAATAAAGCACATAAACATTACCTGAGATTATGTGTTGTGTTGTTCCAGTGGCAAAGTTGCAGAAATAGAAAGCATTTCTGAAATAGAATCATTGCGTGTCACCATCGTGGCTGGTTAGGACAAAAAACTCTAATTAACATGGAAAAGATACCTGTTATTGCGAGGCGGTGTCGCGTTGTGAGTAGTTAGGACATGGTGTAACCCTACTCATAAGATATCCCTAAAATCAGGGAAATGATAGGTGAATAACACGGATAGAGGCACCTAACACTTATTGTAAGCCTTAACTCGACAAACTGTAAACTTTTCCCTCAAATCTGATGTCAGACTTAATGCGAAATCCAGTTTACCATTAATTCACCATGTTGCAATTTACTACCTTGCTTTAAAAGTTTAGTGCAATGAAGTGTATTATTGGTCAAAGGATTGTTTACCTGATTATTATTCATAATTAGTTGTGGGCTATATGCTGTTGCGGTCTTTTACTATTAAATGAACAGTACTGCAACATTTTTGACCATTCCTAAACAAATCAATTCCTAATGTAATATTAATTTACAAACTAGCAGGCTCAAAAGCATGTTGTAATTTTATTTAACACACTTGCATACATATGCAGGTAGCAGAACATCTCCCACCTCCGATTACAGGAGCTGCTGGGAGATTCATGAATTATTTAGTGCCTCATTAGTCCTGCAAAACCTCACATTAGCCCAATTAACACTACAGTGCATGAGCGTTAACACAGCAATCAACAGGTAATTTTACAAGAGCTGGTCAGGAGTGAAGAACACGTACCACCCAAGTGCCATTCTGCACACCTGCATGGTATAACGCATCTCATTTAGGTGTATATTCTGATTCTGAGAGAACCGCAGATGCTTGAAAATGCAGTTTTGCCTTTTATGTGGCAGCGGATACGAGCGGTAGCGGGCTAATGTAGAGTGATTTCAGAAATGAGGGTCATTCACAGCGAGGAGCAGGTTAAGATGACTTACAGACACAATGGCAGGGGTATTGTTGTCACCACGGAAACCATTAGTTGCCAGGCAACTGACCTATCAAGGCAAGACTGTGAGCGTGTCAACTAATGATGGGATTCCAGCAGCTCAGAGTGTTAAAATACATCTGCGTGATGTTTGAGTGTGTGTGAGACAGAAAGAAAGGAGGGTGGGTGGCAAGCTGTGGGAAGAGTAAAGTATTGCTTTTTGAAAATGTAAAAAGATCAGAGATTGAAGGTACTGAAGGTTCTTTCAGTCATTGAGGAGAATGAATTTGTGGGAAGTGAGTCACTTTGACTTTAAAAAGTGTGTTATGACTAAATGTCCATTAACACCAGTCTTTGTATGAAGTGTACCTGGCCTTGGATGTGTTCCAGCCTTGAGTTAACCCTCTATCATCAGTGACACGTCCTTCGCTATTTGAGGACAAGCTGTATCAAAGAAACAACCACAGAACAAAGACAAAGTGCAGACGTGATTAAAGTATCGTGTCACACTTTCTACCAAAATCAATCACGAAAATGCACTATTTCTGCAATTTTACAATTGCATCAATTCTGACAGCCTGGTGGAAAGTAAACACAATTAATCATTCACTACTAACACCATGTAGACACACCCCCATCTGGTCCAACCCTGATTTCCAACTATGCAATAAAACTATCAATTTTCCATCATGGCAACAAAAAGGAATTACTCACCTTCATCACTTGTTTCAAAATAACCAATTTGCAACATTTAAACCACTAACCCAGAGTTACGGTCTTGGGGGAGAGCAGTTTCTCCAATATCAACAAATAAAATCTATAGTTAAATCCAAAATAAACATAATTAATAACCCACTTCATCCCTCTCAGTTAATGGAAGACATAATGAAAATCCCTAACTCAAAAAAAATTAACTTCCAAATTACATAAACTTGTGTAGTCTACGTGATACGCAGGTATACGCCGTATACCCACTAGGAAAGGGCAAGATTTCCGTATACACTGTAAAAAATTATATGTTCAATAAGTTATGACAACATATGTTTTTACATTGTTTTAACTCATCAAAATAAGTTAAGAAACGTTAAACTTGTTTTTATTAGTTATACAAGATGTAACTCATTTTTTAAAGTCAGTTTAACATAATTTAAGTTGAAATAACTTAAACATCCAAGTTGATTGTACTGCAAAAGTTCAAAAATTGCCTTTTTTTTACAGTGTACCCACTTAAAAAAGCGTGAGGATACGTAACAATATCGTTTTGTGACAGAACTTTCATTCATAAATTCACCGGTTGCGAACACAGACTGTGGTTGCGATTGCGAATCACTATAACATTTTTGGACCATTGGGGCTTCCGTGACCTGTGACGTTGATCTGACGTCACCTACCAAGGAAAATCAGTTGCTTGGCGGTCTTTTTTAGCGCAAGTTTGAAATTAACTAACTAATGTAAAAGAAGATATGAAAGGAAAGTAGACTCTTTGAGTGTATTTGGAAGCCTGCCCCTAAAGCTTCGCGTGACACTTCAGCTGTAGCAGATGACACGGACGTTACAGAAAATCCAGTGCGACTCGCAATTTTGACCAATCATCGCAACTTTTCTGCACTTTGATCAATTATTCGCTGCGTCCTGATTTTTACACAAGCACATCTCTGCAGTCTGAGCGCGATGCACTGAAGCTCACTTGCTCATATCTGAGGTAAATCATTAACACCATTACCGCTTACATTACAGGTTTTATTGAACTAAATATATTGCAATCGGCCAAAACGAATACGCAGTTTACTTTTCTAAACAAAAGCGCTCCAAGTCCGTGTTTCCCACACTGTTCGTGTGAATCACGGCACGTTCTGCACACACACACACACACACACACACACACACACACACACACACACACACAAAATACTGGCAGTTCAATGGGGGACGCGCATCTCTTAAAGGGGTCACGCTATATTCCTCCTCCAGGTGTGGTGTGGTTCTGGTGCGCTCCCTGGTCCGCATGACAGCTTTCACATTACCAATTTTTCATAAGAACTGTGCCCTGTTCTGAACTAAACTGCCAGTGTAAAAACTCCCTTTATTTATATTCCCAAAATGAGAGAAATCACTGCGTATTCTGAATTTTTAAGCTTAGGCTTGAGAGACATGAACTAGTTCTTAGAAAAAAAGCTGTGACCTTTGACACTTGCTAGTCTTCATGCTGTATTATTGAATGATGTTTATATATATATATATATATATATATATATATATATATATATATATATATATATATATATATATATATATATATATATATATATATAAAATCTTCATTGCCTAGAGTAATGAAGTTTACCTACATTTATATAATATGTTTATATATAATATATGTTTACACATATAACACACACTGAAAAAAAATCACAGTATACTCACTACAAAAATCTAGACTACGCCACTGCTTATATCAAATAATGATGCAACAATTATAATACCCATGACCAAATGGGAACAAGATTTGATGCACCATTTGATGCACCAAAATATAATTTGCAGCCAGGGCGTCTAGCAACTTTCTGTTGGCTTACGAGCTTGAAAAACCAAACTTAAGTCAGGCCAATCATATCGTGTATAGAGTTTGTGGGAGGGCTTAACATAATGACGGCAGAGCAGCTTTGGCCACGACTCTGAAAAACTTGAGCTAAGCTTTTCTTTGAGAAAAGATCAAAGAATTGTAAAAAAAAAAAAAAAAAAAAGATGTGTTCAGAGTTTTGCTGACTGGATACTGCAACAGTTGAATCTATCATCTAGTTCCACTTCACCTTCTCTGTTGCTCTGGTTGGTTGTAGCGCTATTATTTTGCATGCAGAGGGAATTTGAAAGACAATCATTTATCCCGCCTCTCGGATTGAGTCCTGACATTTTGATATGGGTCTGGCTTGTTAAGCTAGTAAAGACACACGCGTGCACAGAAACGGGTTGTCAGTGCCACTCTGACAAATGTATCAATGAAATGGTTTAGCAACTTAAAAGCTACCTGGTGTTTTTCACTGCTACTGTTCTTGAAGGAGGTAAACTTACAGTTTCTCGATTAGTAGAGAGAGACGCTCCTGCTGAAGACCTTTGAGAGATGCATGGAATCAGGTAATTCATACATGCTTAATCTCTCTCTCTCTCTCTCTCTCTCTCTCTCTCTCTCTCTCTCTCTCTCTCTCTCTCTCTCTCTCTCTCTCTCTCTCTCTCTCTCTCTCTCTCTGTAATGACTACATTGGTCTACTATTAGCGGGTCAAGCCTCCATTACTAGCTCTAAAAGGATGTTTTGGAATTAGCAATGGAGGCTTGGGATTAGATGCGCAAGAAATTAGTACTACACACAAGAGCGCATTGACATTTCTATAGTGTCACCATATGTACATTTCATAATTAGCGTTCTGTACATGCACAGCCAGATATTTTCCTTGCCATGCATGCTCCTTATGCACAGCTTGCACGTGTGCCTTAATTTTTTTGTTGTTGCACTAATTAGTTTGTCCACAAGGTGGCAACACTGCCCCAGCCCATTATTTTAAAGGGCTAGTTCACCCAAAAATTTAAATTTGATGTTTATCTGCTTACCCCCAGTGCATCTAACATGTAGGTGTCTTTGTTTCTTCAGTAGAACACAAATTAAGATTTTTAACTCCAACTGTTGCTGTGTGTAGGTCATATAATCATGTGAATGGGTAACAATTCTATGAGAGCAAAAAAAAAAAAAACATGCTTAGACAACATGTACAAAGAGCCCTGTGGCTCATGACGACACACTGATAACAAAACTATCAGTTTGTGGGAGAAATCGAGCCGTATTTATATACATATATTTTTTTACCTTAAATACAACGCTATATCCAACAGCCTGGAACGTGCTTCACTTTCGGGTTAAGGTCAATATCTACGCTCTGGCTCGAATATCTGAGCGTGGATATTGACCACAATATGTGAATAAAAATCCCCCTTGGTGAGTATACAGTGGGTATGTAAAGTATTCAGATCCCCTTAAATTTTTCACTATTTGTTATATTGCAGCCATTTGCTAAAATCATTTAACTTAATTTTTTTCTAATTAATGTACACACATCACCCCATATTGACAGAAAAACACAGAATTATTGACATTTTTGCAGAGTTATTAAAAAGAAAAACTGAAATATCACATGGTCCTAAGTATTCAGACCCTTTGCTCAGTATTTAGTAGAAGCACCATTTTGATCTAATACAGCCTTTTTGGGAAAGATGCAAAAAGTTTTTCACACCTGCATTTGGGGATCCTCTGCCATTCCTCCTTGCAGATCCTCTCCAGTTCTGTCAGCTTGGATGGTAAACGTTGGGGGACAGCCATTTTCAGATCTCTCCAGAGATGCTCAATTGTGTTTAAGTCGGGGCTCTGGCTAGGCCATTCAAGAACAGTCACAGAGTTGTTGTGAAGCCACTCCTTTGTTATTTTAGCAGTGTGCTTAGGGTCATTGTCTTGTTGGAAGGGTAACCATCGGTCCAGTCTGAGGTCTTGAGCACTCTGGAGAAGTTTTTCGTCCAGGATATCCCTGTACTTGAAGCACCACATTCATCGATTGCAACCAGTCGTCCTGTCCTTGTAGCTGAAAAACACCCCCATATCATGATGCTGCCACCACTATGCTTCACTGTTGGGACTGTATTGGACAGGTGATGAGTAGTTCCTGGTTCTCCGCACATGCCGCTTAGAATTAAGGCCAAAAAGTTCTATCTTGGTCTCATCGGACCAGAGAATCTAATTTCTCACCATCTTAAAGTCCTTCAGTTGTTTTTTTTTTTAGCAAACTCCATGTGGGTTTTCATGTGTCTTGCACTGTGGAGAGGCTTCTGTCAGGCCACTCTGCCATTAAGACCCAACTGGTGGAGGGCTGCAGTGATGGTTGACGTTCTACAACTTTCTCCCGACTGCATCTCGAGAGCACAGCCACAGTGATCTTTGGGGTTCTTCTTTACCTCTCTCGCCAAGACTCTTATCCCCTGATAGCTCAGTTTGGACGGACGGCCAGCTCTTGGAAAGGTTCTGGTAGTCCCAAACGTCTGTCATTTAAGGATTATGGAGGCCACTGTGCTTTTAGGAACTTTAAGTGTAGCTTTCTGTTTTCTGTTCTGACCTAATAATAATAATAATAATTTATTACATTTATATAGCGCTTTTCTAGACACCCAAAGCGCTTTACATAGAAGGGGGAATCTCCTCAATCTCATGATCACTGTGAGCTGTAAGGTCTTATATAGACAGGTGTGTGGCTTTCCTAATCAAGTCCAATCAGTATAATCAAACAGAGCTGGACTCAAATGAAGGTTGTAGAAACATCTCAAGGATGATCAGAAGAAATGGACAGCACCTGAGTTAAATATATGAGTGTCAAAGCAACATGAAAGTGAATAAACACTATGTGCAGTTGACGGGTCACTGCTCAATCATCATGAAAATGTATGCCATTCCAAATTAAATATCCTAGCGCTGGATCACATGAAAGGTAATTAATTTAACAATGACTCTATTTGGGAAGTTTGAAACATCTGAAACAGCAAAGTTAAGCTGTATTTCACTCAAAATTATGTAAACAAAAAAAAAAGTCTGTCTTGGCAAGTATCTTTGTAAACATAGTCCGTTATGTGTGGCAAAGTTAGTGTTAGGCCCTGTGCTTTTAGGTTTTTTTGGTGGGAACTCGTCCAACCTCTCTCTCTCTCTCTCTCTCTCTCTCTCTCTCTCTCTCTCTCTCTCTCTCTCTCTCTCTCTCTCTCTCTCTCTTACTCACTATCTCACTCACTGCCGGTGGCTGTCTGTGATGGAGTTATTTCATTTTTCTATAAAACACTGATGTGGGGGAAGCTCCATGTCTCCAGAGATCTCCCCACCACTAACAAGCTAAATTAAACTTGTGAAAGACAAACAAGGCAACAAAGAAACACACATACCGGTACACACAAGCATCTCTTTAACACACCTTAGTTCCTCCCAAGGCTAATTAAAAGCACTTCATAATTACTTAAGTCACTGATTTGGCTGAGTAATTAGAAGCTTTTTTCCTATTGCTCTTATTGCACAAGCTTTTCTCTTAAGGTTTTCCTAGATTTTATATATTTGTGGCATGTGTTGCACAGGTTTGATTATTTTAGGTTGATCTGGTTAATATGTGACTTTGACATTCGTAGCTATTTCCTTTCCACCTCAATCATACATCACTCTTCCTTTTTTATCATTCCTTCACTCTCTTTCTCTCCTCTTGTTATCCAATTCCATCAGACTCGTGGAGGGTAAACCAATTTACATTCTTGTTTTGGTCTTCAGATCCTTGCCAGTTTCCATGACAACACTGCTTTCGCACACTTTCTCCCCCTTTCTCTTCCTCAGGATCTTTCATTCCCCACTGTTTTGCTCTCCTTCTTTACTCTTGACCTTCCTCTTCTGTCTCATTTTCGTTCTCTTTATATTCTGTTTGGTTCTTGCATCTAACTCTCATTTCCTTGCCTAATTGATGCGGTTGCTGGCGTGGCACGCAGTGGCTGAGGGAAGCGGTGAAGAAGGCGATGGGCAGGAGGGAGATGCATCCCAAACGTCTGTATTAACACAAATCACGCTCTCTCTGTGTGTTAAATGATCAGTGCCGGGAGGAAATGATTTGGGCGTCTCTTTGTCTCCGTTTCAAAATACTGTCTTGTCTCTGACGCTTTTATTTGCTGCTCTCTGCAGACCGAGGATCATTTTATATGGGCAATATAATTAAATAACTGCATGAATGAAATTAATCATCACATTCAGTGGGTACAGGCATATAAACTACTCATAATTAATGTGCACAGGATTTTAAAAAAAATATACAGAGACCTTGTGAAGTAATTTTGAAGTGAACCTCTTTGCCCACCAAATATTTTAATATGTCTCCATGCACTTTTCAGAAATATGACCATGTTTATCTAATATTATTACACGGCTCTCTGGAGAACTTGATTCGGATTGGCCAGTCACGCATTCTGTGTTCAAATATCTTGGCTGTTTTCTACATAGCTCTGCTAGTTTCATGTCTCTGCTAACACACTGTGGTCTCATTTTTTCACATATTACAATCAATATTTCATGTCAATATCTGTTTTCATTTGATATGTGGCCATGTAATAAGCAGTATAAGACCATTTCCGCTGTCATTATTGTGAAATAAACACTTTAAGGATGATACAAAACAACTCTGTTTATTTTTAATGATAATGACTGTTTGATTGTATATTATTACTTACTAATAACGCTGTTTCTGCTAAGAGTCAGTTTAGCACATTAGTTGCATTCTGATTTGCATACTTATGCAGTATTCTATTAGCCTAACAAGCCAGACCCACATCAAGACGTTTGGTCCGGACACTCACCATAGACAGGGCTCAATCTGAGGAGCGGGATAAACGGTTGTCTTTCAAACTCCCTCTGCACGCAATAGGATAGCGCTACAACCAACCAGAGCAACGAAGGTGAAACAGAGCTTGTTGATAGATTAAACATTCGCCGTATCCGGTCAGCAAAACTCTGAACACATCTTCCCTTTTTAAGAATGACTTCAGTGCCGTTCTTTGTCCTTTTCTCAGAGAAATGCTTAACTCCAAGTCTTCCAGAGTCGCTGTCAAAGCTGATTCGAAAGACCGCCGTATCGTTTTTAATCGTACTTTTAAACTTCAGGTTTCGGGTAGTAACCCGAGAACAAAAAGAACTACAAAATACGACTACTTTACGACATTACCGTCACTTCCACCAACACCCACACTTCCTTAAATTCGTACGTGCGAGCCTAACTTTGTTTGTTGGATAATATAGTCATGTCCGAAGCAGCACAGACAAATAAGAAAGAAAAGGTTTTGTTGGAGGTAAGCAATAAGAGGAAACGAAAAAGTGATGGGATTAAAGGCAGGACAAGGATCAACACTGGGCCAGCGTTTGCTCGTTGGCGTGAGCTGAAGGAGGCGTGAGCTGTGATTACCTACCACTCAAACATTGAATTGAAGTATCATATCTGTTATGTCAACAAATGCACGCGTGATGGCATCCCCTGTTGTAGGATGACAGAGTTTACAACAGTAGTTGAGGACATTATTTTTTCCCAACTGTAGGGGGACCCAAGAGCAAAAGTTACCCAGTGCTGCTTTAAAGTGCGTTAAATGACACTTTTAAATGTAAGTATTGGGTTTCAACTCAAAGACTCAGACAATTTAATACGGGGTTTGGCGTCAGGATGGCTTTGTTTTTCAGCGCATCATTAAAGGACGCGACACGTCTCCCGATAATCCCAGAGAATTCAACCAATCATATGACGACTTCAAAACTTCCTGAAGAGTTTTGAATTTTGTGTGCCATACTGTATGTAAGATGTTCAGTCAACGGTCTGTGGGCACGACGACTGAGGCTAAAACTATGCTCGGTTCAACCTTCGAGGCCTTCGAAGGATGTAGCCTCTGAAGTCTGAGTCCTTTAAACTTTAAAGGATGAAGCCTTAAAATTTGGACACAGCTTATGGTTGAAGTGTTTGACCAATCACAACACAGTGGTCCAGCTGACCAATCAGGGCACATTGCACTTTTTGGAAGAAGGGGCTTCAAAGACACCAGAACCAAACAGAGCAGCTGAGTCCAAAAACTGGAAAATGCTGTCTACTCCAAGCCAACTGGTCATTATGATCTGTGTATAATTCTGCAGTCCACCAAATACAAAATTTGAAACTGCCGTGAATTAAAATCAGCTGATTTATATTCAAGCTTTATGTTTGCCAGTTTTCCTTATTATCCTTCTTAACTTTATTATGCAGTATGATTATTTGCACTACAATATGCAAAGATCTTTCTGCTCTCTTACTGTGGAACACTAATCTATTAAAGTAGCCATCTCGACTTACATTTAGGGGTGGCTTGGACACTGGTAGTAGAGGCTTTGTTCTTCAGGATTTCTGGAGACTTTGGAAATGCCTGCAAACCTGTTTTTCTTACCTAGATATAATACAGTCAAAATGGTATTAACACATCCTTCTGCACACTATTTTGTGATGAATGTGTTATTTGCAAAAACCTTATTTTTTTTATTTTTTTTTCTAATAGGTTCAAGGAAAGTATTCCCCTCACTTGTTAACTGTTGAGGCATCATCTGACAGAAATGGCCCTGCAATTGTTGCATAAATTAGCTTATATTTGCATGTAAAACAATGTATCAAATATTTTGGACTGCATTTATGCACTTACCTTTAATATAATCATCATATTTTATCTTTTTTACAACTCTCTTTCTGTTGTTCTTATCTGGCATGTCGTGCTACTCTCATGGTCAATTTGGGCTGATGACGTGTCATAGAGCTCATAAGCTTTCTCATTTTCTAGAAAATAAATCAAGTTAAATACGAATATAAAATAATACGTAAGCACCAAATCATAGCAGAAGAGAGATCTTACCTGATGTAATTTTTATCTTCAACAGTTGGATCTAACCAGAGAGCCAGTCTTCTGTTGGGTCTAACGTTTGCTGACTGCACCTGGGTCTTTGGTCATGGCACAACATTCTTATCTTCCAGGATCCAGTTTTTTGGGGATGACACCTTCAAAATGTTTGTCGACCTCAATCAAAACAGCCTTTGCAAAAACCATGTCTGAAACTAATACAAAAGATCAACTTAAAAAATGCCTACTACCCAACCAAACAAATTCTGTGATTTATTCTATAACATGCAACAAAGGGATTATGGCATATCCTCCACTATGTGGTAGACAAACAGCTTTCTTTTTCAAGCCCTGGATTTGAAGTACCTGTGTTTTAGTCATGCTGTGCAAATATCAATACATACAATGTTTAGGAGTTGTGACTGACAAGGCTTTTAAAAGAGGTTGGAGGTTTGACGATCTGGAAAGACAACTGCAAATCAATTTGCCATCTGGTCATTTTTTAGTCATGAATGCAATGCAAAAAGCAGTCCCTCTGCTTTACGAACACTGGCTGCAGTTGCCTTGCTTCTTTTTCCTTTTTTTTGTACACTCCTTCTCTGCCATACACATTGCCACTTGCAAGCTTGTCAGCGTTTCTGACCACAAAATGATTGAGGAGCTCATTTGCATATAGCAGAAACTGGTTTCTCCGATTGCAGCCAGAAGGATCGACATTCCAACTGTAAGGTAAAAGGAAGTCATGGTAGGCCCACAAATCCAGATCCACAATTCCATGGAGTACCACAGGTCAAGTGTATAGCAGAAACTGCCAAAACTCAGTGGCTTTCCAACACCTGAAGGGATCTAGACTTCTTTGCTTCCTCACTGGGCATTGCATTCCTCAATCTAATGAGTCCATCGGAAAGTTCAGCTCTCTGTCCAGGAGAGGGTCTATGAGGGTAGGAGATATGACACAACTAATACATAAAGTACAAATGAGCTGGGATGCCTGCTCTAATCAGTGGTGTCTCCACATTCTGGTGTAGCCCAATCTTGTTGAAATTTTCATCTGTCCTTCTAGGGAATGTATCCTTGCTGTTGAACACTACTTTTCGTAACTTTTCAACTACTTCAAAACGTTCGTAGCTGTTGTATCCAGTGGGGTAGATTATGTTTTTAAGGAAAGCCCTTGCTGGAGCATCACAAATAAAGGCTTTTATATGCACCTGTATGACTTCCATTGAGCTGTATTCCATTTTCATTGAGCATCCTTATATCTTCCAATTGCATGTAATCTTCCATAGTAATGTTTTTTTTTTTTGTGTGTGTTTTTTTTTTTTTTTGCATGCTCCTGAACAGCCCAAGGACAAAAGCCTCAAATCATCAATCTTTGCCATCATGGGCCAGAACTGGACAGCACTAGATTTTAATAATGGTACACCATCAACATTAATGCAGACAGCCATGTGCTCTGTTGAAGCTGGGCTTAGAACTGTGCAGCGAATACCAGTTTCTAAGCCATAATAAATGTACTCGTCGTTACATTCGTATACTTTCGTATACTTTCCTGGCATTCAACTACTTTTGGAGTGTAAAGTAGTGTCCATGTTTATCAAGAATTTTGGAGCCAAATCTCTACATAGCAAACAAAACACTCAAGCCACTTCATAAAGTTGAGGTTAAACCATTGTTCTGAAGATTAACAAATGTACGGTTTTGGAAAAACATGAGGGTGAGTAAGTAACAGAATATTAATTTTTGGGTTAACCATCGCTTTAAGCTCATAGACGCAAACAAAAAGATGTCATTTCACTCAAAAGATCTCATGGCCACAAAACACACTCGCATTTCCAAGAGTTACAATGTTGCGGCCGCAACAAAACTAAACCCGGGTGCACACTGTCAGATTTATAACAGTCCTTCAAGATTGTTCCTTGTTGGGCTGTCAATCGATTAAAATATTAATCACATATTGTCATGAGTTAATTTGCGATTAATCACAATTTAATCACACATTTTTACCAGTTCTAAATGTACCTTAAATTAATATGTTTCAAGTTTTTAATACTCTAATCAACATGGGTATGGACTAATATGCATGCTTTATGCAAATGTTCATTTATTAGTGGTGAAACCATACTCAGAGCAAAAAGACTACACTGTAAAAAAAAGTCTGTAATAATAGGGCACAAATGTACTGTATAAATATGAAGACATTTTTCATATTGGTTTTTACAGGTGTTTTACCTGTCTTTTGAATTACACATTGCATTAGTTTGTGTTTTAAGGGTTAATGGAAATTTCCATTAAAATTACTGGATAATGTAAAACCCTTAAAAGGGTTAGTTCACCCAAAAATGAAATTTATTTCATTAATGACTCACCCCAATGTCGTTCCACACCCGTGAAACCTCTGTTCATCTTTAGAACACAGCCTAAGATATTTTAGATTTAGTCCGAGGCCTTTCTGTCCTTTAAATGTAAGTGTATGCACACTTGCTGTCCACGTCCAGAAGGTAATGAAAACATCATCAGAGTAGTCCATATGTGACATCAGTTAGTTAGTTAGACTCTTTTGAAGCGTCGACAATACATTTTGGTCCAAACAAAAACTACGACTTTATTCAGCATTGTCTTCTCTTTCGTGTTCCTCAAATAAAGATTCAAACGGTCGTGAATCAGCAGATTGATTCATGATTCGTATTGCCTATGTCACGTGATTTCAGCAGTTTTCCAGTTTGACATGCGATCCGAATCATGATTCACGACCGTTTGGACAGAGGACAGAAGAGCCTCTTAAGGAAGAAGTTACAGGTCTGTGAGAGTGAGAAATATTGCTTTTTTGTAGGTGACCAAATTCTAATTCCACCATAATTAGCAAATAAATTATTTAAAAATCAGACAATGTGATGTTTTTTCTCTCATTCTGTCTCTTATAGTTGAAGTGTACCTATGATGAAAATTACAGACCTCTCTCATCTTTTTAAGTGGAAGAACATTGCAGCCGGAACTACTTCTCTCTGTTTATGTCTGTGTCGAGTCACACAGGGACTGTGCTCCTCCGCAGCGGCTCCTATCAGACCGCTCTGAAATAGTACCAGTATAAACACTTATTATAAGTGTACCATAATGATTCAGGGTAAGACAACAACAAGGTTTGGAAAATGGATTTTTTTTGTAATTCTCAATTAATAATTGTTGTAAGTCTTGAACACAAAACAAGCTATGGACAGCAGCTTTAAGTAGTGGAATGGGAGTCTGACGACGAAATAACCTTCTACATTTTATACATGGTTGAGGATATAATTGCAGAGAGTTTAGTGTAATTTGAGACACAACTATTGTCTCATCTTAAAACTTCAGTGTTAAAGGTGCACTATGTAGCATTTTTGCAGTAAAATATGCAAAATCCAGTAGGCCAGTGTAATATATTTTGTTCAGTTGAGTTCTTATACAATATCCCAACCCGTTCTCACTCCCAAGGCGTCAAAATCCGAAGCATAGTCAAGTGCCTTCTGCGTCACAATTAAGACGCTAAAGGTGCCCCTGGGCGTCATTTTGCGACGCGCTGTGTGCTCCATTCATTACAATGATAAACCTTTGGCGTCATAAACAGACGCATTTAATTATTTGCGTTTATAAAAGCAGACATGATTTTATTAATATTTAAAGGCTACTTTTATATTTTGGAGCAACTAACTCCACTCCTACCCTAAACCTACCCATATCTAAACAATATAAAACACATAACAGGCAAATAAATGTACAGTCACAGGTATTTATTGCAAAAACTGACCAAAGCAGAATAAAAGTGTTAACTCATGTTGCATTCCAAGTCTTCTGAAGTCATACGATATCTTCATGTGAAGAACTGAGTTGATCTTGATGTTTTAATCGCTGAAATGATGATCCCGCTGCCCCGTGAACGAACTCATTCATTTCTCATTCAAATAATTCAACAGAGTCCTGAGCATGACGCAATCGGTCACAAGACACACGAGAGCCAATGACATTTTACAATCAATGCTGACTTAATGACGCAATTGGTCACAAGACATACGAGAGCCAATGCAATTTCACTATGAAATCTCACGTAACCGGCGCCAATATTTGAAATTTGATTGTGTTTGTTGATGATCTTCTGCGGATGGAGATGCTGATCGCTTTTGGGGATTTTCTTCATACAAATCAATCGTTTGGCCTCGGAAAACTTGGATTATTTAACTTTTTTGAATAACTCGTGGATGCAGTCGTATGTTATATCCTGTGTTTTATATCATGTTCAGACAAATGGGTAGGTTTAGGGATGGGATGGGGTTGGGTTACACGTTAAGCATGTCTAAATAGCGTAAATAAATGTAAATAAAATTATGCTTGCTGATTAAATTGAAAAACACACTCCAACATGTCATAATGGCAAAATTATAAACTAATACAATTTCACCATGACGATAACATTCCTAATAGTGCGTCTGTGTATGACGCCAAAGGTTTCTCACTGAAATGAATGGAACACCCAGCGCGTCGAAACATGATGCCTTGGGGCACCTTTAGCGTCTTTATTGTGACGCAGAAGGCACTTGACCATGCTTCGGTTTTTGACGCCTTGGGAGTGAGAATGGGTTGAATATCCTAAATGTTTCTAACTATTTGTAAATTGTGAGAAAATTACCATTTTAACCAAGAAGCAGGGAAGTCTGACGGAGTCAATTGCATCATATCTGCATTACCCTCGGTTTCCGGTTTTATTCTGCAGAAGCACTTTACACTTAGCAGTGTGTACAAGTGTCACAGTCACCACTGAGCAAACGCACAGATCAACATCATAAGATCATTTTAAACACACTTAAATGTATCTACGTATGAACAGAGCTGTTTTACCTCATACTCATGACCGGAAAAGCAAAAATGGTGCTCGTGACTGTGTCCCGTCATAATAAAAGTCCCGTTACTCACGAGGCGTGTGTTGCATTCAGTCGCTCCAGCGGCCTTGCTCAGCTCCACAACACTCGGTCCTGCTCTGCTTCATACTACAGTAAAGTTAATAACCACATCCACACTGTAAACCCTAATGTTGTCTTTACTTAAACAAATCAAGTAAACTTGACTAAATATTACTAGTTTAGTCTAAAAACTCAGACATATAAGTTAGTATAACTTATTAACCAACAAAATACATAAACTTAAGATTTCAAGTTGTATGAACTCAAAATCATAAGTAATTAAAATAGCTCACTCTGGTGTTGCTTTGATGTGATTGGCCATGCAAGGAGTTCTGTCTAGCAACAAGAGAACTAATTCACTGATTGGAGGACATTTCCAAAAGGCAGTCTTTTCGCCTCATCTGTTGCTTGTTGCTGATTCAAATTAAGATGGAGACTTTTTCATTGTGTGCAATCTTAAATTCGGTAAGTAAAAATTTGTAAGTTACTAAACCTAACAATAATACGTGAACTAACTTATAACCAGATTGACTTTTTTTCTGTTTTAATGAAAATAATAGTTTTGTGGGAAGTCACCATGATGGAGATAAGTGTTTGCTTTAGTTGGGCTCTTGACAAATGATAATGTAATATTAGTGTTTCTCTGGCTGCTTTGTGTTTGTGAGATACATATAATAAGTTACAAAAAGCCAAGAGAAAATATCGTTAAGTGGTGTTGTTTATTCATTGATGATGATAATAACATCATCATGTATAGGCAGAATTCCTGATCTTGTGCAGAGTCTAATGCTTTGGATGTCAAAGCAGTTATTAATAGTTTTGAAATATTAATAATACTTCACAATTAATAAATCTTCACTATTGTGCTAATATAATTTTTTTTTTTTTTTTATGTGCACAAAATGTTTAAATCTATGGCATTAGTTAGACACATACACACATCACTAATCTGCGTATGAATCTCTACAATGGTGACAAAAATCTTTTTACAATGGTGAAAAAATTCTGATAAACAGATCAACTCTGAACATAAAACAAGCTACAAAAACATCAGAACAAAACAGCAAAAGTAACAGCAAATAGTAAGAATTCAAAGAAAATTTGTCACAATTCAGACGCATAATTTATTCATGCCGCAATGCATGTTGGGACCAATGGGGAAGTTTTGATTGGTTGTACCCAGCATGGTGTACTGAACTGGTGTACCCAGTTTGGTGAACTTAACAATTTAAGTACAGTAAATGTGAGCACCAAGTTAAGTGAACTTAAATATACAAGTTTTAGGAGACTCCATTAATCACTTTCCTCAAATCATTTGAGTATTCTCAACTTATTAGGGTTTACAGTACATGAACATGATTTCTGCCCGAGTCCTATTCAAATTCTTTTCCACCAGCTGTAAGGTGAAGAAGATTCTGAGCTCAAACCTGGCGTCATCAAACTACGCCTTTGTTTTGAATAGGCGCCCTCTAGCTGACGGAAAAATCACATAGTGCAGCTTTAATGGGTTCATTGACAATCATAACGTTTATTTTTACTCACCCTTATGTCATTCCAAACCTGTATGGAATCTCCCCATTGACTTTTACTGCATGGACAATTTTTTTTTTTTTTTTTTTTTTTGCTTTCCGCTCAAGAAAGGTCATACAAGTTTGAAAGTAAATGAGTGTGAGTAAATTATTATAATTATTCCTTTAAGTGTATTTTCAAAAAAATGGAATTCGGGTCTATCGGATGCCAAACAGAACATGAGAGTTAAATCCAATACTCAGTTTTGTATCTCTACAAAGATGCTTACTGTCTTCTTGGTACATTTCATTCATCTCCCTCTCTCTCTCTCTTTTTCCCACTTTCTC
>NC_090187.1:7937871-7965371 GCF_024679245.1 Pseudorasbora parva
CGGGAGCTTCGTGCCCTGGATGTGCATCCCACAAATCTCAATCAACTGCAAAATACTATCCTATCAATATGGGCCAAAATTTCTAAAGAATGCGTTCAGCACCTTGTTGAATCAATATCACGTAGAATTAAGGCAGTTTTGAAGGTGAAAGTGGGTCAAACACAGTATTAGCATGGTGTTCCTGTTAATCCTTTAGGTGAGTGCATATATGTTGTGTGGTATTTATGGCTTATAAGCCATTATGAAGAGACAGAAATCCTTCATATTTAGATTTATTTTTTGACAGCATGTCCCTATATGAAATGATTTGCCAATCTCTGAGTAATTATTTACAGTAAGCCAATGCAAATCCAGAGTAATCATATTATTGGACACAGTGTGCATTATGATGTTATGAAAGTAGTCTGTGTCCAATGCAAATGTGAATCCAGTCTACCATTAGGTAGGATTTAAAGTATTCTGACATGAATAGCCCTAAAGGTTGACTGGTGCATTCAAATGCTTGAACCCGCATGAAAGATGATGTAGCCATTCTTGGCAAGAAACAGGAGTGCAGGTCTGGCCACCTTCACGACCTGCCCTTCTCCTTGGTCTGTTGGCCACGAAAGGCTCAGGGCAGCTTAAGAGGGAAGATTTGACAGGGATAGAGAGAAAAACATAGCTAATCCCTGTTCTGAAAAGAGTAATCTATGAGAAAGGGTTAGGAATAAGGGAGGAGAGACAGAGAAAAAAAGGAAAATTACTTTCTGTGATCCTTTGACAAAGGAAGTGAGGCTATCAGTCGAGAGATGCCGTCTAAATCCATAGAGGAGAAGAAAAGGTTTAAATATGATGTCTTTTTTGTGGTTTGTTTGCCCCTCTTCTTACAATCAGAGCTGCAACTCAGCCTGTTGCCTAAGACAAGTTTATGTTGTGCTTATTATGATTTCAGGTCCAAAAATCTCAGTGGGCAAGATGTGAAGTGAGACTAGTCTCCGGCACCTCCATTGATCTCTGTTGATCACAATCTTATTTGGTCATTTAAATGCTAATGACACGTCTAATTGTGCAACAGGGGAAACCAAATCTGATATGGAGCAGCCAATGGTGTGCTGCTCTTTGTCTAAGATAGGATCCTCTGTGATTCAGAATTACTGTTAAAAAGTGAGGAAATTACATTTAGGATATTATAATGATGTGTCTCCTTCATTAAACTAGACCCTAACTAAAATTGAATCCATCCATCCATCCATCCATCCATCCATCCATCCATCCATCCATCCACCCATCCATCCATCCATCCATCCATCCATCCATCCATCCATCCATCCATCCATCCATCCATCCATCCATCCATCCATCCATCCATCCATCCATCCATCCATCCATCCATCCGTCTGCACTATATTACCATAAGTATTGGTATGCCTGCCTTTACATTCACATGAACTTTATTCCCATTCTTAATCCATAGGGTTTAATATGGAGTTTCCCACCCTTTGCAGCTTTAAACAGCTTCAACTCTTCTGGGAAGACTTAGGACAAAGTGTAGGACTATGTTTATGGAATTTTTTGACCATTCTTCTAGAAGCGCATTTGTGAGGTCAGGCACTGATCACAGGACAAGAAGGCCTGGCTCACACTCTCTGGTCTAATTAATCCCAAAGGTTTTCTATTGGGTTGAGGTCAGGACAAACTTGCTCATCCATGTCTTTATGGACTTCACTTTGTGCACTGGTGCGCGGTCATGTTGGAACAGGAAGGTGTCATCCCCAAACTGTTCCTACAAGTTGGCAGTATGAAATTGGTGTGCTGAAGCATTTAGAGTTAATTTTAGTGGAACTAAGGGGCAAGGCCAATCTCTGAAAGACAACCCCACACCATAATTCCCTCTCCACCAAACTTTACACATGGCATAATGCAATCAGGTAAGTACCGTTCTCCTCGAAAACCACCAAACCCAGACTCGCCCATCGGATTGCTAGACAGAGAAGTGTGATTGGTCAATCCAAAGAACACGTCTCCACTGTTCTAGAATCCAGTGGTGGCGTCCTTTACACCACTGCTTCCGATGCTTTGCATTGCATTTAGTGATGTAAGGCTTGGATGCAGCTACTCAGTCATGGAAACCCATTCCATGAACCTCTATACGCACTGTTATTGAGCTAATCTGAAGGACACGCAAAATTTGGAGGTTTGTAGCGATTGACTCTGTAGAAAGTTGGCCACTTCTATGCGCATCAGCATGCACTGACCACGATTTGTGATTTTACATGGCCTGTTGCTGTTGTTCCCAATTGCTTCCACTTTGTTATAATACCACTAACAGTTGACTGGGAAATATTTAGTCATGAGGAAATTTCACAAATGCACTTATTGCATGGGTGGCAACCTATCACCATGCTTGAATTTACTGACCTCCTGAGAATTACCCATTCTTTCACAAATGTTTGTAGAAGCGTCTGCATGTCTAGGGACTTGATTTTATACACCCGTTGCCATGGAAGTGATTAGAACACCTGAATTTGATTTGGAGGGGTGTCACAATACTTTTGGCAAAATAGTATATCATATATTGAGGATCAGCAAAATGTATAATATTATATGAAAATACTTGAAATCGTACAAGCTAAATCACTGAGTTGCAACAATTTTCAGCTGCTGTCAAATATCTTCAAGGGAACTCAAAGCCAATACATGTTGTTTTGTTCTAAAATCAACCATGTCACAGCCCTGTCACTGTAACATGCTTTCTGCTAGTGCACGGAAGTTAAATTATTGCCGCAGAGCCTTTAATATCACTTCAGCTCTGGTTGTCAGAAGTCAATACCAGTCCACTTATGGGCCACACAGCTCTCAAAAATCAAATAGTGACACATTATTATCATACACAGGAACACATTTAGAATCAAGGAAATAGACTGCATCGATTATATATCTCTGTGGCAACATAAAATGAATTATTATCACAAACTCATCCCTAGGGATATAAATGATGCCTTATTGCATTGTGCCTTTATCTGTTTTCACAGACTGCCCATCCATTGAGAATTGAATCTCAGTGCTTGACTCTGCCAGCAGTGTTCTTCATGATCAGCAACCAACCTTTGTGCCATTTAGGTCTCTGTGATGACTAAGAATTATGGGAATCGACTAATTCTTACACATATCATGTTAAAGCTGTCAACATGCACTGAGTTCACATACTCGTATAGATGTGCCAGACTCATACAGATCGCAAGACTCTTTGTCATGACTTTGAAAAGCTTTGATTTGTACTTCACCTTGATTCAAGAACACTCCATTAATCTTTAATCAGCACATAAACATCACACTGAATGACACAATCAACTCTATGGAATGAATCAAGCTAAAGAATCATTTCTCACTTAGAGGAACCCTTCCCTCTCAGCATGATTTAAAAATGAAAAGTTTGTATTGTAAAGGATACATTATAATAGTTGTACTTTTGTGTTACTTTAAGTCGTTTTTTTTTTGTGTGTGTGTGTGTGTGTGTGTGTGTGTGTGTGTGTGTGTGTGTGTGTGTGTGTGTGTGTGTGTGTGTTAATTTGCCATAAAGTTATTATTCTTATTTTTATAACTTTATAAATTTCAGTTTTTAATGCTAAAAGAGTTCAAATTGATTTGTACTATTGCTAGCCTAATAACTCATAACTTTATATAAGCGATTCGTTATTAGGCTATAGTAGAATGTACAACTACTAATATATACATTTAATTCTAGTAAATGAAAGGTTAAAGGAAGTGTATGTAAGATTGTGAACAAAACTGGTACAAAACACAACATGTCAATATCAACATCAGTCGAGGGCTGCAACAACAACTTTTAAATGGCAATATCCTGACCGGACGACTGTTGTCAGTGATTTATGTATTTGAAATGAACATGGTTTCTTAATGTCTAGTGACATATCAGGGCCATTTTATGATTCATTGAAATACATTTCTTACATACAGTTCCTTAATTTATAAGTAATTATTGTGTTCTGTTTCAAGTTTAACTTATTTGCAAAATAAAAAGGATATGTTATTACTTTTACATATCCTTATCATCACACCAAAACATCAAAAGTACTATACTGATCAATGTTCTGAAACATCATTTGAGAAAGTTTCATTTTTCTATATCTAATGTAGTTAATAGGGTTTCTAATAGAAGTTCAAACATAGACAAGCACAGAAACAACAGCTCTATCACTGAAACATCAGCACAAGCAGACGAGGACTACTGTTCACCAGGGACATTTATTCTGGACATGCAGACAAAACATGCTTGCAAGGCAACACAAAGTGAGAAGAGAGACCAACGGAAGCAGGAAGATGTTATAGCATATTGAGCAGAGTTTTCAGTGGGTCAGTATAAAGTAGTTTTCGTTTTAGAAGTAAAACTAAACGAGAAACCTCTTGAGGAATGATTGTTACACAAATAACTTTTCATCAAAGGAGTGCATGATGAAAGTGCACACTTCAAAAAGCTCAACTTTGTAGCTTGCACATATCATTTAGGCCTTTCTTCATCTTTAGCTACTGCAAAGTCATCCGGAAACTGTACTGAGTTTGAGTCTGGTCAAAACAGTAAAATCTTAAGTTGAAAAAAAGAGAGAGAGAGAGAGAGAGAGAGAGAGAGAGAGAGAGAGAGAGAGAGAGAGAGAGAGAGAGAGAGAGAGAGAGAGAGAGAGAGAAAAAAAACTGAAGTTGAAAGTATATGGAACGAATTCATATAAACCTGTTTTCTGAGACTTTTTGACTTTTTATTATTTAATATCTTTTAATAGACTTTTAATATCTAAAACTAATCCCTCAACATGAAAGCAAATCATATTTTGCTAATTAAATCAATAAATATGTCACCCCACATCAAATTAAACAGTAGGACTTTTCTATGTGAGTTTGCTAAAATGTTTAAGAAACATAATCGAAAGTCTGAAACTTTGGTTCCTTTGCAAATTATACAGATAGATAGATAGATAGATAGATAGATAGATAGATAGATAGATAGATAGATAGATAGATAGATAGATAGATAGATAGATAGATAGATAGATAGATAGATAGATAGATAGATAGATAGATAGATAGATAGATAGATAGATAGATCTTTCTAATTGGTTCTTCGGAAGATCTCATGACTTACCCTGTGTTACCACACTCCCCTCTCTCCCCCACTGACCTTTTGTGGAATTCATCACAATATTTCCTAATCATGCTCAAATGCTGCTCACACAGAGCTCAACAGACAAAACTGGAGGCCATCATGCCACACAAAAACTCTATAAAGGGAAATTCAGAAAAGGGGTTGACTAGGAGGCTGTGGCCTTTACTTTCCTGATGGGGGATTCAGGCTTCTCTGGGGCCTCAGTCCCAGGGGCCTCTGGCTTTGTCACACAGCTATCAGCCACTGCAATGCTAGGATCCAGAGAGAGAGAGTGAGAGAGAGATAAAGAGAGAGAGAGAGAGAGAGAGAGAGAGAGAGAGAGAGAGAGAGAGAGAGAGAGAGAGAGAGAGAGAGAGAGAGAGAGAGAGAGAGAGAGAGAGAGAGAGAGAGAGAGAGAGGTGGGGGGGTTACTGAAGCAAAGCAGCAGAGAAAGACAGCGATACAGGCAGTGAGAGAGATACAGAGAGAGAGAGAGAAAGATAGCCTCATTTGTTCCTAATTCATTCCTCTGAGACAAAATCAGTGTGCTTTATTTCTCTCTTTAGGCGTGTGGATTGATTGCAAGAGAGAATGTGGGCAGATGCCAGGTCTTTAGCAGACTACTCCATCTTAGGTGCTGTTTCACTGGGACGGCTGAAGCGGATTGACTCTTGACACAGATAAAGGTGCGACTGGGTGTGTGTTAGAGCTACAGCGGAGCGCTTCGTTTTGACACTTATTGCAGCTGCACGGGGTGATTTACATTTACCGACAAACACAAGTGCTCCATTTACTGCAGGGTGGTAAACTCAGGGTTCTTGTGGGAAAATAAAAGCTCTGAGTTAAATTATGATTATTTGAAAACTCCCTTATTTTTCCTTCATAAATAATGACATTCATGGCAAACATAAGAAATTACATTTAGGCAGGGAAAACAACACAAAGCCGTGTGCACGCTGTGATTTAGTCCGTTATGATTGTTCCTTTTCAGACTGTACGAACATGATCCCCCGCTGTAAGCCATGTCACACTGTAAGATCTAAGTTGTCATTAATGTCAGACTGCACGATAGTCGAGGCGCGTTAAGACGCACCTGAGAAAACCTGTCCAGAGTTTTAAATCATCAATCAGTGATGTGTTCGGTGACAGTGGGGATTGAAAGAGTGGCTACAAACGAATCTCTAGTGCTCATTTTGGTCATGGTTTGTCTTGAAAAATTAAGACAATTTGACAGTCGTCCTAGGAGAAGTTACACTGCAGGACTGTGAGCTAAATCTTCTGACAGAATTTCATCTGAGGTAAAATTTGATCGCAATGCTCATTAATCGGCTGTCTGTGAACATGTCAAACTAATGATCAAAGACTTCAGATTTTCAAAATCTGTCTCAGATGGCCAAATCATGGCCAAAATCACAAAAAAATCCCAGCATAAATCACAGAGGGACAGCAAATGAAAGCAAACAAACAGATAAGATGCCTAGATATAGGGCATTTCAGAATGTTTGTAAACAGTCGGCACCAAGATACTTCCGGGTGGGAGAACATTGTGGTCACATTGGTGTTGATTAAAGTTGAAACTTTGACGAAAACGTGTTGTGTTTGGGGTTGCGCCGTCAGATATACAGCAAAAGGTGTAGGATTGTACCGATTTCCGAAAAAAGTAAATACATCCAGCACAACCTGTGGGTGAGGAGGCTAAAGCGAGTGGACGTCGTCAAAAGTGGCGTTACAGAGAAGTATTCTCAAAACAGTGCATCTACAAAATCATAGCAGAGCATTATTATCTTCAGCTGGGGAAATTCAAGACTAATATAAGTAAACTTTAGATCTCTTTTAAAGATCGAATTCATCGCCAGTCACTGCCTGAAGTAAAAGTATTTTAAGAGACCAGACTTCGTAGGCTACTGATCGAATGTCAATGGACTAAATAGGAAAAGCAAAACATAGTTGTAGGCTGATGGATGATTGATGCGTGTACCACATTGGTTTCATCATCACCGCGAGTTTAGTTTGAGGGAATGCCTAACGGAGTAGCGCTAGTCTACAGCATGCTATTCTTTTGACCGTCAGAAGCTCACGTCTGTGCCATCTGATCCGACTCCGAGTAACAGAAAACGATCATAGCCTTTTATAGTTAGATAACAGGGAAATAGACCATCTACGATTAAAAAATTATGGTATTAGACTAGCGCTACATCTACTATGCATCTAATGCTTCGGCTTTTGCCACCCGGAAGAACGTTTATTACTGTTGTGATGTCATGGTAAATTGTTGTATATAGATATGTACATGTACATGTATATGTTGCTAGGCAATGTGGGGGAGAGGACGCTGGCTTTGTCTGTCCGCCGCTTCTCCACCCACAAATCATGTTAACTGTTAAACTATTAGATTTAGATTTTATTTTATTTTCTTATGTTTGTGAATAGTCTAACAGTCAGAGCTACAATTGGGACTGTTGCTGATTGCTGGCAGCCACTGAGAGGACGTTGTTCGCCGTTTGCCTTTTTCCACTGCTTCTGTGATGTTTTTGTTTGAATTGTTGCAGTTGATTCTGGTTTGAAGGACATTTGACGTTGCTCGCCGCGGCTGCTCTTTCTTCTGGGTGTCGGCTGCTCACCGGTGGTCTCCTTCTGGCTTGAGCTGCATGGTGGCTGAAGTTTGCACCGGGCTAGCGTCATCAGCGTCCGGCATGATGTTGAGATGTTACACTTCTCGGCTGCTGAGTCTCGGCTGCGTCACTGTTCCGTCTTGCATTACGGCCGTGGAACGGCTTGGACTTCTGCGCTGACCCCGATGTGTCCACAGAAGTGCCCGGAAAACTTAGTTTGCCTCCTCCATGGGGCTGCAGCGATCCCATCATCTGGTGTTCAGCTTGTGTCTCATTTTTACTTGCTATTAATTTCTTTGTAATTTTTTTCCCATTGTTGCACTTTGAGATTCTTCGGAATGAAAAGTGCATTATAAAAAAATAAAATAATATATTATTATTAATACATGTGTTATCAGGGGAAAATGGCTGGTGAAACAAGAGTGCCCATGAGAAAGAAAAAAAAAATATATATATATTTTAAAAACTTTTTTTAAAACACATTAACTATGTTCAGAAGCATCTTTCCAGGGAATGTTTTTTAAAATCATTTTTAATTCATAAATATAATTGGTTTGAACACACTGGGTCAACTGGACAATCAGAGCACCCTGGGCTTTTCGGAAAAAAAGGGGCTTAGAAATGTAATGGAGGTACTACAGTAATGTACAGTATAATTTATTTATTTATTTTGATTAAACATTAAAGCTTGTTAACCTGTTCTGTAACCCAGTATATCCTACAAATGAATAAATGTACTTTTAAAATATCAAGCAGGTTTGCCTACATATAGTAAAAAAAAAATAAAAAATAAAAAATAATAATAATAATAATAATAATTATATATATATAATGAATGAATGAATGAATGAAAAAAAAAAAAAAAAAAAAAACATGTTCATCGTAAAATAAGTGTTTGGATGAATGAAGTCACTGTATGGATGAATTGCATTTTTATTGTATTTTACTGAAAATTCCAGACATTAAGTGCATGTCATTAAATCCGAGTGTCCTTGAATAACTGGAATGCTTTGGATGTTTTTTGTAGTTGAACAGACCAGCCCTCTTTAGAGCAAATGATGCCTAGTTCTGCTTCCAAACCAAAATAATTCACAAAATGAAATGGCATGGGTTCTGTGAGGGCCTCTCCAATGAGCATCATAATTTCATCACGGATATAATTAAGAACTCAGGTGGATCCTGTGCCAGATTTCATGCACCCTCACACTGGTTTGCCAGGGCGATATTCCCATGAAGGACAGAAGCCAGCGCTCTCCTGCAAGGGATTAATTATCCTCTCAGAAGGACAGATTACCACTAACTTTAAAATCACAATTTAAATGGGGATAAACTGTGATATGGTGTGTTTGCTGATCAGAGTGACTCATTATGGGTTGAAAGTGATATTAGTGCCTACGATTCAATGGTTTTGTGAAGCATGATTAAAGAAGTTTCTAATGTGACCCACTCGGGAAGCAGTAAGGGTGTTCAAGTCTCCGTATGGCAGAGAAGAAAGCCATATGTCCACACATTCAGCTCCTGCAATTCATTTTTTTTTTTTTTTTTTATGAGAGCAGGGGCTACATTGGATTTTGGCCTGCTCAATTGGCATTTTAAGAAGGTTCTCAGAGGGAATATTTAGCTGGGAACAGGTTGCAAGTCCTGTGCAATATGTTTCGGCAGTCTGGCCTAACAAATTAGAGTGGGAGATATTTTTAGGACTGCGTTACCCTGGACCAGATCAGGTCAGAAGTCAATGTTATATGATGTACATATTGCTGAATGATACACCATCAGCTGTCAGAACGTCTCAGTTACGAATGTAACCCTGAAGGAGGGAACGGAGACGTTACGTCGGAACGACTGATGTGATGAGATCCCATTTCGTCAGTCGCTTCGGCATAGTATGATCTTTCAGTCTAGTTCTGTAGGCTACACAATCATGGGGAAGACTGCTGACTTGACAGTTGTCCAAAAGACGACCATTGACAACTTACACAAGGAGGGTAAGACACAAAAGGTCATTGCAAAAAAGGCTTGCTGTTCAAAGAGCTAATGTGTCCAAGCACATTAATAGAGATGCAAAGGGAAGAAAAAGATGTGGTAGAAAAAAGTGTACAAGCAATAGGGATAACCGCACCTTGGAGAGGATTGTGAAACCCATTCAAAATGCGGGGGAGATTCAACAGGAGTGGACTGCAGCTGGAGTCAGTGCTTCAAGAACCACTACACAGAGACATATGCGAGACATGGGTTTCAGCTGTCGCATTCCTTGTGTGAAGCCACTCTTGAAAAACAGACAGTGTCAGAAGTGTCTCACCTGGGCTTAAAAGGACTGCTAAGGGGTCCAAACTTATGTTCTCTGATGAAAGTATATTTTGTATTTCCTTTTGAAATCAGGGTCCCAGAGTCTGGAGGAAGAGAGGGAAGGCCCACAATCTATGTTGCTTAAGGTCCAGTGTAACGTTTCCACAGTCAGTGATGGTTTGGGTTGCCATGTCATCTGTTGGTGTTGTTCCACAGTTTTTTTTCTGATGTCCAAGGTCAACACAGCCATATACCAGGAGGTTTTAGAGCACTTCATGCGTCCTGCTGCTGACCAACTTTATGGAGATGCAGATTTAATTTTCCAACAAAAATTGGCAGCTGCACACAATGCCAAAACTAGTACCTGGTTCAAGGAAAATGGTATTCATGTCCTTAATTGGCCCACAAACTCGCCTGACCATAACCCCATAGGAAATCTATGGGGTATTGTGAAGAGGAAGATGCGATATACAAGACCCAAAAATGCAGAAGAGGTAAAGGCCACTATCAGAGCAACCTGGGCTCTCAAATTGTATTGGTCTTAGGTCATATTTCTAATTTTCTGAGATATTTGGGAATTTCCTTAATTATCAGTTATAATCATCAAAATTAAAATAAATAAACATTTAAAAAATATCAGTCTGTGTAAAAAGTTTAACTTTTTGAATGTAATTAGTGAAATAACTAAACTTTTTGATGATATTCTAATCATTTGACCAGCACCTGTACGTGGCAAAATATTGACACCCTAAACATGACGAGTCAGTTTAAATGCATGTGTTTTGGCACGATTGATTTAATAATTAGCAAATTGCATTCATCATTGCGAATAGGTATGCTAATTCTAGTACATGCTATGACTATCCATTATGACATGTAGGCATTTTTATATTTATGGTCACAGTTATAATCATTTACCTTTTAAACATTTTTCATATTTAGAAATGTTTGTGTGCTGCTGCGTGGCCCTGTGTGTGTAATAAGCAGTGTACGCATGTTGTGGACCCGCCTGTAGGTGCATCCCAATAACAATAAATAACAATTAAATAACAATAAATAGTGACTTTATGTTTCTTTGAAATAGCAACATGGCAATAATGCATCTGAACACACCTCATTTTCATATCCATGGGCGAACAGTTAGGTATGAGTACATTTGTTATTTCAAAGATTAGTTCACTAAAACAAAAATTACATTTCCTGATAATTTACTCACCCCTATTGCATCCAATATGTTCATGTCTTTCTTTCTTTAGTTGAAAAGTTTGAATTTCTTCAAATAATGGACTTCAGTCACAGCCAACAGGTTAAACGTCCAAGTCAATGCAGTTTCAAAGGGCTTCGAAAGGCTTCTGAGGCTCTGCACGATCCCAGCCGAGGACTAGGGTCTTATCTAGCGAAACCATCTGCCATTTCCTAAAAAAGTTTTACATTTATATAACTTTCAAATGCATGACTTCTGTGTTGTTAATCTTTACTGCTTATGAAGTCATCAAGTCACACTTGTGCAGTACGTTGAATTAATGGTCCAGTGTTAAAACAAACGTGCAAAGACTAAGTCAAATGCTCTTTACAAAAATAAAAGTAAAAAAATTATGTCGGACAATTTTAAAGTTGGAGGAGAACATCGGAGGGAGTTTTTCACCAGGGGTCAGTACTTCCACCTACATGACATGACCTTCCATAAGTCACACCCAGTTAAGAGGAACAACACCAAAGTCACACATTTGAGCTTAAAAGGTGGTTTTGCTAGATAAGACCCCATTCCTTGGCTGAGATCATGCAGAGCCTCTGAAACCCTTTGAAGCCCTTTGAAACTGCATTGATTTGGACCTTCAACCTGTTGGTTGCAATTGAAAACCATTAGGTGAAGAAAAATCCTGGAATGTTTTCCAAAAAAAAAAAAGTAATTTCTTTTTGACTGAAGAATGAAAGACATGAACATCTTGGATGAGATGTGGGTGAGTAAAGGATTAGGACATTTTAATTTTGAAGTGAACTAATCTTTTAAAGGGGGGGTGAAACACTCAGTTTCAGTCAATCTCATGTCTATCTTGAGTACCTCTAGAGTAGTATTGCATCCTTCATACTAAAAGTCTTTAGTTTTATTATATTTATAAAAGAAATATAGGCTGTACCGAGTCTTTACGGAAAAAAAAAAACGAGCGCCTGGAGGCGTATCGTGTGGGCGGAGCTAAAGAATGAAGATTGCGCACAAAGCGGTGATGTCCTCAAGCGTGGAGAAGAAAACGCTAACCAGATTCAACTAATACATATATGATCCAGAATCAGATCCGGAGGATAAAATAAATTGAACAGGAGGAGCAACAACAGCAGGACGTCTGTCTCTGTGGTATGTACTGTATTTAGTGGCCTGTCAACATTTGTGTGTGTTTACTCTCAGTTTATGAGGACATGATTTGGTTTATGGACTATTGTATTCGACTAAACCTTAGCAGTAGCAAGCAAAACGGTTTTGCACATCAGACTAGTGTAATGTTATACATAGAACAACAATGGAGAAACATTAGCGCATCTGAATGACGAAGCACGCTTTGTGAGAATGTTATGTTTGGGTGGTTTTACAATAAAAAAACTGACACCTATATTGGTCAGCTAAACAAATGTATTTAAACACACACCATACATCGCATGCTCCATTGATAAATTAACTAACGTTATACACGATCGTGTTGTTTACTGATGTTTACTGACGCGACGATAGCCAACAGCATAGACATTTGAAGCAGTTTTACTCACCGCTCCATCAAAAACACACTTCTTTGGCAACTGTTGATTTCATGAAGTCCTGTGACAGCAGTGACCGTGGAGATCCACTTTTGAGATGCGACTGAAGCGTGATGTGACGCTTCTCGTAATTTCTGCGTTCAAATCGGTTCAAATGCAGCGCTGCCTTCCCGGAATGCTGTGCTGAAGCATTGAAGTCACTTGATGTCACCCATAGGAATAAAGTGGAGCGCGGTGCCACAGAAATGTTGCTCAGACTAGTGGATCTGCACCTGAGAGCAGTGTTTATGGGCCGCGTGCATTTCCTCTCTCGCTCTGGTCATGCGCATGCGCACCCTTCCGGGAGAAGAGCCCGTACGGTCCATACAAGGCCCATAAATGTGATGCAGGACTTAAAAATATGATAACTGCGTATGAAACTAGCAAAACGCCTGGCGCAGCATTGCGTGTGTGATAGGGCCCATTAAAATATAAAATTATTATTGTCTTATAAATATAGCTTGTTAAGTATGTCTTTTTTCATTTTTAGACATTTTTTTATTCTAAAATAAATAGTATAGTATTTATATGTGTACTGGTATATTTGCATGTATTTTAAGCATCATTTAGCAATTGTATTAATTGTTTAATTGCTGACTTATGTCATTTTGCATTTTTTTTTCAACTCAGCACACTATGATTACTCCAGATCACTTGAAGAGATACAACCTTTTTTAAGCACTTCTTCAGTTACAATGCTTTTGAGAAACAGTAATTCTAAGATGATTTGTACAATTGTTTCTTATGATGCTTTTGTGAAATGTTCCCCCAGAACTATAACTTATCATAACAATAACTGTCAAAACCAGCTACTGTTAATCATGCAGATAATCAGGGCCAAAGTTTTCGGTCTTTCCAAGTTCCCATGTAGCCTTGAAGTGTGCGCTTAAAACCGGCTATCAAGTGTTCTGTTTATCAGGCATGCTTTGGGATTTGACAGGTTCTGGTGCTAATCTGATGTGCCTCCTGCAATCAGCCCTGATTGAAACACCTGTCTCTCAAACCAAGAAATGGACAAATCAGGTCTACATAGCAATCAGGAAGGCTCTTAAACAAATAGGTAACATGCTCTTAAGCAATCAAGTGCATCCACTACCATAAAATGAGAGATGCATTCATAAATGCTTCTTTCTAGGATACTTTAATCGTGATGACCCCAAAGTATTGAAGGTTGTTCTTTCATTGAGATACCCAGAAGACAGGATGATATGCAGAGTAATAGGCCTGCTTTCAGAGACAGTCTTAAATGTTCACTTCAGGGTCATCATATCTGGAGTGTAAATATTTTTAGTGACAATGACAGGGTTTGTATTACTGTTTAAACTGTCTCTTCTAACCTCAAAAGCAGTCTGCATTCATATAAGTTAATACATGTCATCCACAAATAATTTAAAATGCATTTTTTGCTGTTTGGTTAAATAGTAAATGGGATCTATGGATCCCAAAGATTGGGCTTAGGGTACTTGGTCATTTCCAAGTAGGACTGGCCTGATACATTGAATATTAGCAATATGGTTGCAATATCTTTGCTGAGGACATAACATTTTGCTTCAGTATAACATTTTAAATGTAAATGTATGACTTGGATTGTGTTGTCTCACAATTCCAATTGCAAGTTAATATTCTTTTATATTCTAACTTTATAACAAATGTGAGATTTTATTTATTTATATTTATTTACTTTTATTTTTTTAAAGTTAAAGTTACATTTTTGGTCAAATACTAATCCATAAATCCCATCTTTAAAAACTTTAAATATCTTTTTAAATTGAAAAAAAAAAAAAAAAAAAAGAATCACAATAACCTTTTTTATGCATCCGTATCACAGTAAAAATGAAAAAAAGATTCACTTATGAAGACAGTAAGCAAATGTCATGACTATGATACCATAGAGATGGATGCTTTCAAACAAAGCTACATACTACAAAGTTTCTGAATTGACATCCATTGACATGTTTTGAGTGTGAAAATACGATAATTGACAGTTATGATCATAGCAATGCATGGGACAAATGATTATTATTTTCAACGACCTTCACTGATTTCTCAATGTTAAGTGGTCTCTTATTTTTTTTCCAGTGCGCTCCGCCTCTCTCTCTCTCTCTCTCTCTCTCTCTCTCTCTCTCTCTCTCTCTCTCTCTCTCTCTCTCTCTCTCTCTCTCTCTCTCTCTCTCTCTCTCTCTCTCTCTCTCTCTCTCTCTCTCTCTCTCTCTCTCTCTCTCTCTCTCTCTCTCTCTCTCTCTCTCTCTCTCTCTCTCTCTCTCTCTCTCTCTCTCTCTCCTCTCTCTCTCTCTCTCTTCTGTGTGTGTGTGTTCATTAGTTCATGTTTTTCTATCCCAGTGGGGACTTGAGGTCCCCATGAGGAAACAAGCTTATAAATCATACATAATTAGTTTTTTTGAAAATGTAACAAAAGCAGAATGTTTTGTGTGATGGGTAGATTTAGGGGTAGGTTTAAGGGGATATAATATACAGTTTGTACAGTATAAAAAACATTATCTCTATGGAGAGTCCCCTCAAAGATAGTGAACCAGACGTTTGTGCGAGAGTGTAATATCATCAAATTTTGAAAAATATTGAGGTACATTTTTGCTATATCACCCAACCCTATCTCCAAGTCAAAACTGAAATATAGACATAGATCATATGATTAGAAATATGCTCAACAATAATTTAAACTAATACACTATGTATTACTATGTTTATTATTATTATTACACTCTAAAAATGCTGGGTTAAAACAACCCAAGTTGGGTTGAAAATGGACAAACTCAAACAACCCAATTTCTGGGTTTGTCCATTTTTCGACCCAACTTGGGTTGTTTTTAACCCAACGTTTTTTATTACAGATTTATTTTCTGTGAAATCACACAAATGAAATTAAACTTCTGCTCGATGCTTCCCCTGTGTTGTAGATATATCCCTGCAGCAGTGAAAGCTATTTCATAAATTGGTGGGGACAAAATTGGCCATTGCAAAAAGTGTCCACAATCATTGTCACCTGTGAGTGAAGTACTTACAGATCGTTGTCCGTTTCTGTACGGGGCTTCTTTCCTCTCCTGTACACCATACATATTGTGACCACCACTCCTACAATCAGACCGCCAACAACCACCACTCCCAGATGCCAAATATACCGCCAGGAGGACCCTGTGGCATCGGCTTTTCTGCAGGAGAAAAGAAAGAAAGAGAATTGTGAATTGTCTCAATTAGTGGCTGATTCATCCCATCAGAAACAAACAACCTGAATGACAAATATAAGAGGTTCCAGGCTGACAGAGCACCAGCTGACCACAGATAATGAAAACATCACTGTGTTACACTCCTTCATTCCTGCATAGTAAATCAGCCTGAAGAAAAACGCACTGTGGATCAAAAATTCTCCTTTATTTTATTGTTTACTTCTTTTACTCAAATACATAATTTACGCAACAATTGGGCTTAAAATTGACAACAGATTTCACAGTGAAAGCCACATTCCATTCACAAAGTCGATTTTTTAAGAGGCACGATGCTTTAAGAGTATTTTGATGTGCATCTGAGTGCGAATGCAAAAAAAAAAATGGGCAAGGACTTGATTCAACGCAATTTAGGATGTGAATGTTGCCCTCACAAATGCTTGTAGAAGCAGGTTTAAACGAAGTCCTTCATACATCACCAGAGATAATTGTCGTACGAAGATTCAGTTAAAACATTTTTGATACAAATTTACAAGGTCAGAAAGAGCTGAAACATATGCATGGGTGAATCATTCACAATAAGTCATTTAATATTTAAATATTCATTTGAATTGAATTTCAATTAATTTGCCAAATGTATTTATTTGGAATTTTCATGTTTCATGCTATGCCAACTTAAAAAAAAAAGAAAAAAAGATCCAACACGTTTACATAAAACACAAACAATTTCTGTCATTTTGTTACCTTCAACCTTCTGCAAATTAAAAATTCACTCCACTTGGCCAATGCCCACGGGAATATAGGCACTTGAACTTGAATAATTTGAATAAATTTAGCAAGTGCTTGTTCTGAATTTGTCCATAATTTTCTGGCCCATTCAGAGCATAAGCAAGAAAAACTCACTGTTCAGAGAGTCAAGCTAGTCTGCAGTCTAGCAAATTCAACCTCTTTAAGTTATTCTTGATTGTGCCGATGAACACCACGTTGTGTGAAAGAAATTGCTCTTGCTTGGGTCGACTGTAAAAACACAAAACGAGAAACACCATGAGACAGGAGAGACGTGTCTTTGATGTCCTGCCTGGTGATGCTGTTAAAGGGTTAGTTCACCCAAAAATGAAAATTCTGTCATTAATTACTTACCCTAATGTCGTTCGACACCCGTAAGACCTTCGTTCATCTTCGGAACACAAATGAAGATATTTTTGTTGAAATACGATGGCTCTGACAGGCCTTCATTGACACGAATGTCATTTCCTCTCTCAGGACTCATAAAAGGCACTAAAGACGTCATTACAAAGCCCATCTCACTACAGTGGCTCTACAATCATTTTATAAGAGAATAGTTTTTGTGCGAAAAAAACAACAACTAAATAAGAACTTATATAGTGATGGGCCGATTTCAAAACAAAGTTTCAAACGTTATGATTCAGTGAATCGATTCATGATTTGGATCACCAATGTCGCATGATTTGAGCAGTTTGGCAGTTTGATAAGCGATCCGAATCATGAATCAATACGCTGATTCACAACCGTTCTAAACTTTGTTTTGAAATCGGCCCATCACTATGTAAATCGTTATTTAAAAAAAAAAAAAAATTTTATTTTTTTACGCTCAAAAACTATTCATGTTGCTTTATAAAATGATGGTAGAATCAATGTAGTAAGATGGGCTTTGTAACAACGTCTTTAGTGCCTTTTATTTATGAGTCTTGAGAGAGGAAATGACATTTTCATTTTTGGGTGAACTAACCCTTTAAAGCCATTTGCAGTGTTAAATTAAAATTACTATTATGATTAGGCTACTTTTATTAAATTAATATTAAAATTAATTTGCCCCAAAATATTTCACAGCTCATCAGCATATTACCGACTCACTGCGAGGATATAAAGACTAATTAGATTAGCTTACTCCTCATCTCAAAATACTTCTCGATTCACGAAAAATACAAATAAAAAGATTTCACAATGTTCCAAAGGTGAAATATTAAGAAAATAAATGTGATTAATCTCTCTCATCGTCTCTAATATGCACCACTAATGCAGCGTAAGAATTAATTTTTAAGAGTTGATTTTTACTTTCAGTTTCTGTAGTGAATAATTAACTGCCGTTTGAGACTTCTTAACTGGCATAACTCTCGCGCAAAGTTGGCACATTGCTATATGATATCCACAGGCCCACCCTCGCGTTGTAAGATGCAAATGTTTTCTGAAGTGGCATTTGTCTTTATCACCATTTGCTCACAAAATGATGGAAAACAATTATTCACATTTCAAGTGTGTCATTTTATAGTGATAACAAAATTAAAGCTAAATAAGTAGCCTAAATGAAAGAGAGGTAAAAACTTAACATTTCGGCAAATACTTTGCTTATGCAGGTACAAACAAACTAAAATACCCCCCCCCCCCACACACACACACACACACACCCCACACCCCCCAATTTGAGAATTAAATGTTGCCCTAGTAATAATAGTAAATTGTGAATAACTACAAAGTAAATTGAATTTCTTGAATTGAATTTTCTTGCGGAAATCCACCATAGCAATCTAATTATTGTTAATGGTGCTAAGGTAAGGAGATAGTTTTAAATACTGACTGGTACTTGCTCAGACATTTATTTTGGATCATTTTTAACCAAACAAAAAAAGGTTGGTACTTAACACAATAAAGGACTCCAGCTTTAACTACATGCTCTTACTAGGGTTAGGGTAGGATTAGGGTTTTATTGAAGGTCAGACTATGGTGAGTACATAAAACATATGTAATAAGAACACTGTAAAATAAAGTGTAACCCTTTTTCATTTATCAAATTGGAATTTACAAGGCATCATGGCAGGGAAAACTTTCAGCAAATTCTTAAAGTCGTGATATCATCTTTTTCATTTTTAGGTGAACTATTCCACCGATTATCCAAACAAAGTGAAATAACAAAGAACAAAAAGAAACTCCAGTTGTACGTGTGAGTCACAAAGCAAGGTGAATAACACTTTAAAAGATCACTGTCTTAAAGGTTGCGAGAGGCTACATTCTCACAACCTTAGAGACTGAGAGCAAATAAATGTGTGAATATCAGTCGATGTTGTTGAGGTGTGAAGGTAAAAGGGGTTCTTCTGTAATCCTTGCATCAGGGCTGATAGCAGCAGTTCCCTTTGTATTCAGCGGATAAAAACACAAAATCTGTACTGCAGTGAAAAGATCACCACAGGCTAATAATATTAGCTTCTTGCTAAACTGGACCATTAACTTTTCCCCCTAAGTAAATAAGGTTGTTATGAGTAGCAGTAGACCAGTCACATAAATATTGTTTAAGATCAGCTAAAAGAATCATTTTGTTTATGAATTTTTTATTTTTAGTAGGCTCAGTAAAAGTACATGAACTTGGGTTAGGTTCTCTCCTTGAGAGGGCTGTAATTTTAGATGTTAATATTTATACAAAATTCCAGCAAAAACAATTGGACATAATGCATTCCAGCAAAGGCACAATCTCTCATGTAACCCAGCTGAGCAGCTGTTCGTGGGTGTAAAGCCACTGGGTTTTTTTGGCAGAATATTGGGGCAAATATGTTATAAAGACTGCGGCAGCTGTTGCTGACTTTATGATTGGACCATAAACCAATTTGTGTCAAAAACAGTCAATGTTGGCAACAAATGTCAACATAGCATCCGATTCTACTGTCAAGGGTATCAAGCGGTGCAGTGTGACTGATTTCCAGAAGGGGGTGAGAGTGTTCACGGTGGCACCATATGTGCTACAGTCAGTCACATGCCGTAATTTGTCTACATACACTAGACTACCGATCCAAATTATGTTCAGACGTGCAACACTTAGATTTAATCACCAAATACAGCAGATGACAGAATTATTGCAGACAGGAACCAGGCCAAGAAATGTAATATAACTGAACACAATAAGTGAAAGAAAAGCTCTTTGTGGCTGGGGTGATATATTTCTATCGCTCCTGTCATAAATAACTTTTAATTATTGCTGTTTAATGGCATTCCGGCTTGTTTTGCAAGAATTTTTGTGCTTCCATGACTTTCTGGGAGATTGCACTGTCATATTCTGAGTGCTGAGTGTGATCGATTTGCTTGTTTGACTGATTTACATGCAAGAGATTTTACAGCCAGGAACATTGCACTGCTTGGTGGTTGATCTTTTATAGTTCAAAAGACTTTGTGAAGGTCTCAGGTATGTTTCAATTAAATGTCTGATTCGCCTCCGTTTCTCAATTACATTATGAGAGCTAACAACAGATGCAAACGAGAGATGTTTTAACATGCTGTAATGTTTTAAGCTAAACTTATACTTTTTTATTTACACTCGCCTAAAGGATTATTAGGAACACCTGTTCAATTATCTAAACAACCAATCACATGGCAGGTGCTTCAATGCATTTAGGGGTGTGGTCCTGGTTAAGACAATCTCCTGAACTCCAAACTGAATGTCAGAAGGAGAAAGAAAGGTTATTTAAGACATTTTGAGCGTGGCATGGCTGTTTGTGCCAGGCGGGCCGGTCTGAGTATTTCACAATCTGCTCGGTTACTGGAATTTTCACGCACAACCATTTCTAGGGTTTACAAAGAATGGTGTGAAAAGGGAAAAACATCCAGTATGTGGCAGTCCTGTGGGCAAAAATGGCTTGATGATGCTAGAGGTCAGAGGAGAATGGGCCGACTGATTCAAGCTGATAGAAGAGCAAATTTAAAAATACATGTTTTGACATTGTAGTTACGTTTTTAAAATTACCTGCATGTAATCACATCTGTAAATCATTTCTGTAGTCAGAAACTTCCCTTACACCTAACCCTACCCTTAAACAGACCCATACCACCACACCTGTCCCTAACTTTACCGTATCCCACCTCAATATCAGCAAAAGTGTTTTGCAATACAATATGAACACAAGTACATTGTACTTATGTTTTGATGTAAGTACATAGTAGTTAAGGTCACCTTATATAAAATGGGGCCTAATTCGTAATACATAATACACACATAATTCATACGTAAAACTGAATGTTTTGAGGAAGCTCTCGCCACAAGTTACAACCCATGTTAATACTGCAAAAAATATAAAATGCATATGTGCAACAGTCCGGTACGCTGAAGTAGATGATGAAGGTCAACAAAAATTATTAAATCTTTAAAGGTGCACTATGTAGGATTTTTGCAGTAAAATATCCAAAAACTACCAGACCAGTGTTATATATTTTGTTCAGCTGAGTTCTTACAATATCCCAAATGTTTCCACCTATTTGTAACTTGTGAGAAAATTGCTATTTTTAACCAAGGAACCCGGGACGTCTGAGGGAGTCGCTTGTCAATTGCGTCATATCTGCGTTACCATCACTTTCCGGGTTCAGCGAGCCGTGTGTTGCACAACATTCACATTAGTGGCCTTGCTCAGCTCCCTCAACACTCGGCCCTGCTCTGCTTCATACAACAGTAACATTAATAATTGCATCCAAGAACATGATTTCTGCCCGAGTCCTATCCCGATTATTTTCCACCAGCTGTCAGGGGGGAAACCACATGTCCCAAGATTCTGAGCTCAAACTTAGCATCATCAAACTACACCTTTGTTTTGAATAGTGCTCTCTAGCAGACGGAAATAGTGCAGCTTTAATAAATAAATCCAAAACATAACACGCAGGAAATCGACAGGAAAAAAGAATAGCACAACCATATGAACATAAATGAGGAAGACGTTTTCAACTTTTTTACATGCGTTTTGGCAATTTTTTACACAACAGCGTTTTGTGGGCAATGTTTTAAAAACAATACCTTTACCGTCTCCATGTAAACAACAAAAACGGCAATCTGTGAAAACGGTAATGTCACACGCATGCGTATTACATGTTCACGCATGCATATTACGTGTTCGCAGGGTGGTTCTTGACAAAGCGACATCTCCATCTACTGGCCTGACATGCATAATACAGCCATTTTAGTCATTTTAGCAGATTCTTCATCTGTTTTTAGAACATCATTGCCGTGTAAACATATAAAGGCTTGAATAGCAGGGAAACTAATCAAATGAGTAAATAATTACAAAGTATGACAACAGATGAGGATCTATGGAAACTAAAAAGGAACTAGGGGGTGTTACATGACAACGTGACAACGATGATGGAACTTTTTTTTGCAGATTACAACATTGTCAAAAATAAAAAATAAAAATTGCATAAACGATTAAAAATGCTGTATTATGCATATCAGACCAGTAGTTGCCGATGTCACTGTGTAATAAAAAAAAAAAAAAAAATGATGGGCTATAGACTGAACACGTAATATGCAAGTACATAAATGATCTGAAATTTCACAAATTCACGTTTTGTAGTTTACATAGTTGATAATGTATAATGTATCGTTTTCCAACACTTGCACTTTGAAAACACAATCAAACTGAACAGAACCTAACATAACCCTAACACATACAGAAAAAAAGTATAGAGCAGGGGTTCTCAACTCTGGCCCTCGAGATCCACTTTAGCTCCAACCTTGATCAAACTCACTTGCCTGTACTTTTCTAGTAAGCTTGAAGACCTTGATTATATTGTTCAAGTGTGTTTGGTTGGAGCAAAACTCTGAAGGGAAGTGGACCTCGAGGGCCAGAGTTGAGAACCTCTGTTATAGAGCTTTGAAATTAAAATGGTTATCTTGAAGAATTTGATGAGAAATCTCTGAGTTTTGATTATAGCATTTGGTATCTTGGAAAATCTGACCACAGCTTGAACCATTATTGAGATCTCGGCCCCACTTTATATTAGGTGGCCTTAAGTACTATGTACTCACACCAAAAAATAAGTACAATGTACTTAGTGTGTTCAAATTGTATTGCAACACACTTTTGCTGATATTGAGGTGGGATACGGGTAGAGTTAGGGACAGGTGGGTCAGTTTAAGGGTAGGGTTAGGTGTAAGGGAAGTGTCAACAAATGTAACTACAGAAATTAATTACAGACGTAATCACATGCAGGTATTTTTTTAAATGTAAGTACAATTTAAAAACATGTATGTACACAATAAGTGCATCGTATCAAATGATTAATTACAATGTTAGTACATAGTAGTTAAGGCCACCTAATATAAAGAGGGTCTGAGATCTCTGCTAAACTTCTAGGGTTATGTTTACATTAATCTGGATACATTTGAAAACAGTTTAGGATAACTACTTACACACTAGCGTTTTTTGTGTGTTTTCCAAAAGTTTCATGCAAAATTCACCTTACTGCATGTGTGTAAAACCTCATAAAATCTTACTGAGATGATATAGACGGTAAAAAGTTATCATGCTATTCTGCTGGCAGGATCATTTTCCAGTCGCGCTCCATTATATGTTTGGTCTAAAATGTGCCGCAGGACAGCAAGTTTGAGTACATTTTCTATCATCTTTGCAGGACTGCGATATGAAGAGTGTATTTTAGCAACTGTGTGAAAGTACATAGAACATATCAGGCAAAATACCAGTATAAACACAGATATCTATTGGTTCAATATGCGCCCCATGACTTTCACAGTCCAAACTACAATGGGAAACAGTGTTTTGAAATGTATCCATTTTGAAGAGCGTTTTTAAAAAGCTTGTTTTTGGTAATAAAAACACGTTCTTATATGGACAGAAGGCCAAAAACTTAGAGAAAAAAGATGCATTTTCAAACAAAAATATATTAGTGTAGTGAAGAATGTTACTAAAAATCTGCATGTATGGGGAGTTCTATGAATCCAGAGCTGTATTTGGGGAACCCTTATCTAGAGGAGAAACATTTAGGATTAGCATTTTCTTTAAATCTATTTGCTGTATAGACAAACAATTGAGATATTAAAGAGATCGAATTTGAATGTGTATTTCATATGAGTTCTAACTCTACTGGTTTGAAATGTAAGACTGCTCTTTGCAAGTCTAGTGTCTAACTCTAGAGTTCCAGCCAAGAAAGACATTTGGATCTGATATTACATGTCTAGAAAAAAAAGTTTTTATTCCCTTTCAACAAGTAATTGGCATGTCCCAAATATGCAATATGAAATATGGATATTATGTGATCAAATTATATGACTATCATTGTTGCTAAGAAAGGGTGGATCTGCCCTTAGATGAATCAGTATTTTTATTAAACTCTAATCCTCAATCACTGGCTGATCCAAGATCATGAACATATATTTAAAAAGTTTCACACTTGCCAAAAAAAGTGTATGCATACTCGCTGATTCAATAGTACTAGAAAGGCAGGCAAAAAACAGAATAATGCATTCTCATGAATCTTTAACTGCTGAGTACTTCATCAAACATCAAGGCACAATGACTTCCAGAGATCCCGGATTGAATGGCAGAGCGGCATTAGGATTCCATCCTCAAACAGAGTCTGCCAACCTCAATAAGGCAAACCTGGGGCAGAATCAATGGCTGCTCCCCTAGTGCTGCGAGAATCTCTAAACACTTTCAAGACTCTGCTGGGTAAGACTCCTATCTATAGCCCCAATGATGTCTTCATTATTATCTGACCATGACTGTCTCTCTCGACAGGACAAGGCTTCTGTCCCAAGGGTGTTTTTTCCCCGATAGCCTCTGATCGCTTGGCTGACTCTCTCTAGAACACAATGACGGAAACTCGGAGTACCACTTCACATAAAACCAAACAATGGCAGCGCAAGCCCCCAAGAACCGTGATCCGCCCCCACACCGGCGAGCATTTTGCTTTACACTCAGCGTGGAGAGTGTAAGCGATTACATGTCACTTTGGAAGGACTGCTTTTGGGGCCCATTCTGACCTCAGATGCTGTGCTTCCTGCTGGCTACTTAAAAGTCAAGTTGTCTGAAACCTCCAAATGAAGGGAAAAATATATATATATAAAAACGAATTTCTGCCCCCAATGCTGTTAAAATATCTGAAGGACACTGGAGTGTACCTTATTGTGGTAAGTGGCAAGTATTTTTCCCTTACCCCATGTCGTGGGACACCCGTAATGTCTTTGTTCCTCTTTAGAACACAAATGAAGATATTTTTGTTGAAATCCAATGGCTGAGAAAGGCCTTCATTGGCCACAATTACATTTCAAGACCCATAAAAGGTATGTAAGACGTTGTTAAAAAGCCCATCTAACTACAGTGATTCTACAATAAATGTATTAAATGACGAGAATAGTTTTTGTGCGCACAAAAAAAAAAAAAACTAAACAACTGTGTGTGGCCGATTTCAAAACAACGCTTCCTGAAGCTTCGGAGCTTTATGAATCAGTGGGTAACACTGTGGAATAATGGTCATTAGTTAACATTAGTTAATGTATTAAATAACACGAACTAACCATGAGAGGAACATTTGTTACTCTTTTTACTCATACTTGTTCATCTTTGTTAACGTTAGTTCATAAAAATCCAGCTTTTCATGGTCTGTTCATGTTAGTTCACAGTGCATTAACTAATGTTAACAATATTTTAATAATGCATCAGTAAATGCTGAAATTAACAAAAATAATTAAATGCTTTATAAGTGTAGTTTATTATTAGTTCATGTTAACTAATGTAGTGAACAAATATTAACTAATGACCATTATTCTAAAGTGTTGGGAACACTTTAGAATAATGGTCATTAGTTAATATTTGTTCACTACATTCAGTGTTTTGATTCATGATTCGGATCGCCAGAGTCTTGTGATTTCAGCAGTTTGGCAGTTTGACACGCGATCTGAATCATGAATTCATACGCTGATTCATTAAACTAAGGCTTTAGGAAGGTTTTTTTTTTTTTTTTTAATCGGCCATTTCTTTAGAAGTAGTTATTTAGGTGTTTTTTTGCGCACAAAAACTATTCTCATCTCTTCATAAAATTATTGTAGAACCACTGTATAGTGAGATGGACTTTATAACGACATATGTAGTGCCATTCATGGGTCTTGAGAGAGGAAATGTTATTGTTGTCAATGGAGGCCTTTCTGAGCCATCAGATTCCAACAACAAAATATCTTCATTTGGGTTCTGAAGATGAACAGAGGTCTTACGGGCGTCGAACGAAATTAGGGTAATTATTGACAGAATTTTAATTTGTGGGTGAACTAACCCTTTAAAGTGCAGTTGCTGCCTTGAATTTATAAGTACAAACAATTTGGCTGGTAAGTAAATAGTTAAAAGTATTTTTTTAACTAATGGAATAAATATAAATATACAGTAAGTTGTCATGACTTATTAATAATATGATCCACTCAATTAAAAGATTATTAGGAACACCATACTAATACCGTGTTTGACCCCCTTTCCCCTTCAGAACAGGTTTAATTCTACATAGCATTGATTCAACAAGGTGCTGAAAGCATTCTTTAGAAATGTTGGCCCATATTGATAGGATAGCATCTTGCAGTTGATGGAGATTTGTGGGATACACATCCAGGACACGAAGCTCCCGTTCCACCACATCCCAAAGATGCTCTATTGGGTTGAGATCTGGTGACTGAAGGGGCCATTTTAGTACAGTGAACTCATTATCATGTTCAAAAAAACAATTTGAAATTATTTAAGCTTTCTGACATGGTGCATTATCCATCAAAGGATGGGTGTATGGTGGCCATAAAGGGATGGACATGGTCAGAAACAATGCTCAAGTAGGCCGTGCCATTTAAATGATGCCCAATTGGCACTAAGGGGCCTAAAGTGTGCCAAGAAAACATCCCCCACACCATTACACCACCACCATCAGCCTGCTCAGTAGTAACAAGGCATGATGGATCCATGTTCTCATTCTGTTTACACCAAATTCTGACTCTACCATCTGAATGTCTCGACAGAAATCGAGACCCATCAGGCAACGTTTTTCCAGTCTTCAACTGTCCAATTTTGGTGAGCTTGTGCAAATTGTAGCCTCTTTTTCTTATTTGTAGTGGAGATGAGTGGTACCTGGTGGGGTCTTCTGCTGTTCTAGCCCATCCGCCTCAAAGTTGTGCGTGTTGTGGCTTCACAAATGCTTTGCTGCATACCTCGGTTGTAACGAGTGGTTATTTCAGTCAAAGTTGCTCTTCTATCAGCTTCAATTAGTCAGCTCATTCTCCTCTGACCTCTAGCATCAACAAGATATTTTTGCCCACAGGACTACCGTAAACTGGATGTTTTTCCCTTTTCACACCATTCTTTGTAAACCCTAGAAATGGTTTTGCGTGAAAATTCCAGTAACTGAGCAGATTGTGAAATACTCAGACTGGCCCATCTGGCACCATCAACTATGCCACGCTCAAAATTGCTTTTCCATTCTGACATTCAGTTTGGAGTTCAGGAGATTGCCTTGACCAGGACCACACCCCTATATGCATTGAAGCAACGGCCATGTGATTTGTTGATTTGATAATCGCATTAATGAGAAATTGAACAGGTGTTCCTAATAATTATTTAGGTTTGTGTATTTTACAGTGTACACATGTAAGATAAACTACTACATAACAAAAACCGGGTAGGAAAAGTAGAGAGTTCTTACGCATCAAATGTCTTTATTCCCCCTTAAAAATGTGATTTTGTTCTG